>NW_025953626.1:68000-150487 GCF_022495145.1 Xylaria bambusicola | reverse complement strand
TTTTTTATTTTTTTTTTTTTTTTTTTTTTGTTTTTTTTGTTTTTTTTTTTTTTTTTTATTTTTTTTTTATACCCCCCCCCCCCCCCCCCCCCCCCAATTCGCCCTTTCTTTCATCTCATCTATTCATAATTTCTTTTTTCGGTTTCATAGGTTCCCGTCGATCACCTGGCCAGGTGGCTCGCTCCATGCACCATAGGATCAAGTCGCCCATTCGTCGTGTGTTCTCGGTTCCTTGAGGCACCTCGTGCCCACCACTATGTGTATAGGTCTTCCTCAGGTACGGATCACATATACTCGCGAGGTGGATGGAAGTTGGGAAGCCCGGATCGCCCATTCCCCAGATATGCACTGTCGGAATCCTGATCTTCAACTCGCGCGGTATCCTGTTCAAGTTCAGTCCGAAGCAGTCGTCCGAGTTGAACATGGCCTGCCGTGCCAGTGAGACGTGTGTTGCCGCTGAGCCTAGGTCTGCTTGGCGACGGAGGTCTGTCTCTTCCACCACACGTTTTGCAGCGTCCGGGATCGGGGCCCCAAGCGTCTGGAGCACTGCTAGCGAGAGGCTGCCACTGATGAAGATGGCGAACCGGAACGGTATCTCATCCTGGTAGTTTTGCCACTGGTAGAATTGTAGATAGCTCGATGCTACCGTAGCTCCCTGGCAGAAGCCTATCACACCATCATATGGGCCGTGAGCGGTGAGCTTTTTGGCTAGCCAATCATGCGCCATGCGCATTTCATCAGCAGTCGTGGTGTCGAAGAAACTGTGCACAGCTCGCTCATTTAATGACGAGGACCCTCCACACAGTATCGGGGCATCGGCAAAGTCGAATGACACCTTTGTCTCACTTACAACCTCTCTCATCAGTGCACCTGATAAGGCAAACCGTCAATTAGTCATTGGATGATGAAATTGGCCAACATCGTCCATGCTTACTTACTAAGGTGTGCCTGAAAGATCTGGCCGCTTTGCTCGCGGCCGTGCAAACATAATATCTTCATTGCCGCTCAGCTGATCTCGGTGTGCTCGAATGAGTGACGCCAGGTTCTAAATAAATAGCGGCTGTAGTAAAATACCGCTGAATATAACAATCAATCTCAATGGTACGTGAATAGGTAAAGATGCAATACCTGATGTTGTCTACGTGTATTGCGGCTCGGACATCCGTCTGCCGGAGGTCCGCCCGTTCCCTAACTGTCACGAAGTGATTCATGAAAGATATCCGTCCCAAAATACTTTAAGTTTTGTGTATGCATGGATATTTACTGAATCATCTTTAAAGGAGAAGTGGGTGAGCAAAACCAAGGAACTTGATTGTCAGAAACCCCTGACCATTTTCTAGTATTCGTCTCTACCATTCATCAATGATCAATTCAGCGGCTATTGTCTTCCGATGAGCTCAAAAAAAAAAAACTTAAAAAAAACTTACAACGCACAGGGTGATGATAGAAAGGCAGAAAATTCACCGATCTGCATGATCAGTCGGGCAGGACGAAAACCTATACTCAGTGGTATTACGAGGTACATGTTGCAAGGAATTCATCTACCAAGTTAGGTATTATCTAGGTATATCCTCACCTCTTCCTTTTCATCACACATTCGCTATTCCAGTGTCCTTGTCTCAAACGCATGTAAACTGCGCTCTCGCCTCCATTCCCTAAACTAGATACTACTGAATAGGAGGCGGTACAGTTCGTTACCTGCCAATCTAAAGGTTTCCCCAAATCAAACGCCGTCTCATTACTCGTACAAAAAGAGCCCTACATACCCACTACGTAACGCCAGGCCCCCCAAGACCGTTCTGAGGTAGGCAGTGTGGCACGAAAATGCCTAAGCTTGAGTTGGATTTTTAGAGTACGGGACGATGGCAGCATCGATGATAGGGTCTCTCCTGTGGGTCATCGACTTTTCCGTGCCCCATGTTGCCTTCCATGCCTTCTCCTGTTCCAGGGCCTTTTCGAACGCTTCTCGACATTCGGCAGGCAATTCTTCGAGGATGTCACTCGACACAGCCCCCAAACCCTGAAATTCGGCAAGGAAAGCGGGGACTTCTCGTTTCTCATAGACTGCTGAGGACAGGCTTGCGGGTGGCGTCTCCATGTATGTATCGATGACGGTAAAATTCCGAGGAATCCTAGGGTCGAGAGAGGGGAAGTGAGGATGCGAGGTCAAGTCAACGTCAGCGTCAGTAGAACTAGACGACTCTGTAACCTGTTCGACTCGCGCATGAGTAGGCTGCATAATGGCAGGGTATTGCATTATGTTAGTGTGGACATCGTAGACTCCAGCTAGGTTCTGGCGGCGAACAGCAGCCAATTCAGCATTGAAGCGGCTAAGATGATGTGAGCTTTGTCTTCGTAAAAGATGGCACATGAGCGTCATACCTTGCTTCACGAGCGTGCTCGAGCTGCCAATTGACATCGTTCACGTTCACCCGTCTCTTCTTGATGTCAACCTTGCCGCTTTGGGCGGGCTGGGATGGCGCATTGGAATGGTAAACGGCACTCGCACCATGCCAGGCGACGTATTGATTCTTGTTGTATGCCTCGCCCACAACAAATCTGTCGTTAGGGTCGGCAATCTCCCCCTCGACGACGCCTTCGTTTCTGGTCTTGGTGACCTCGTAGTCATCAATGATCCTCTTGCCTCCGACCACGATGAGGGCACCGAATTCTCGAAAAACGGACCGCGCAGTTACTACTCCAATAGCACGGCCCTTGTACGAATGCGGGATGATGCTGCGATCAATCATATCACGCTTTTCCTCGTCATCAACGATGATCTTGTATAGGCGTTTGTGCTTGGTGAAGAAGAGATAGGAGTCCCTGAAACCAACACAACGAGCGGGTTCCGTAGACAACATGTAGAGTCTCTCTCCACGACCAGCGATGGTGAATGTGCGGCACCGATACTCACGACCTCCCTGCAGATGGCCCATCTTGTCGACCTTGGTCTCGCCTTCGGGGTCCTCTGGCAATGCGAGCTCATCGTCAACAATGTCCATAACATTGCCCTCTTTATCGATAGCTTGCTGTGTAGGCTGAAACGAGGCACCCTTGCGACCACCGCGACCCCTCCAGCCGCCGCGACCACGACGTCTAGGGGTATCGTTCGGATCCCGCTGGGGAGGTTCGATGGGGAGAGAGTCCCAGTCGGCAGGGCGATTCTTAGGTGGGCGACCGAGCCGACGCCGTCGAACGACTTGTTGTGGGGGCGGGGATGGCGACTTGGCAGAAGGCCCATCCGAGTCTTGATTTTCCTCTTGCTCTTCTCCGGCAGACTCTTCGTTCTCGTTCTCGGGCTCGTTCTCGGGCTCGGGCTGGGGATCAGGCTGGGGCTCGCGGTCGGAGGCGTCTGCATCTGGCATAGTCTCGTCTTCCATCTCGTCAAAGGTCCGGGGAGTGCTCTCTGGTTGATGGCTCACTGTTAGCTACTGGTGGGCGGGGGAACAGGTAAGGCATCTGAGATGTTGGCTTACCCATCTTCGCAGCAGCACGCCGAGCGGCTGCACGACCCGGACGACGAGCCATCGTTGGGTGGTTTACGTGGCAGCTGGATTGACCGAGGGAGGCAGGCGATATGGACTTGACGGAAAGTGACGTAAAAGATATGACGCAAGGCACCAGCCCGGGGGTTCAAAAGGTGTGCGGCTGCGCCGGTTAGTTTTTGACGCTTTCTCTCTTCGATCGTTCTTCGATCGTTCTTTGATTGTTCTCGGTAGTTGATGGATGGGAATGGAGATTTCGAGGCAGTGACGAGAGAAACCGGTCGGCGACGGTTTCTATTACTGTTTCTATTGGAGACGAGCAGAACCGGTGCAGCGCAAGCCGGGGTCGGCGACTTGGTGCGACAGCGGTTGGGGCTGAAGCAAGCGTTGGCGCAAAGGCTGGGCGCCGCGATGGTGTCGTTTTTTGATGATGATGGCGATGATGGAGACGCGTGGAGGAAAGCAACTTGAATTCGGAATGGTTCAATGGAATTAGAGCGAGGGCGTGTACATGGGTACATGGGTACCTACATATATATACTACTATGTATATCTTCCAAGGTTGCCCGGTTTTAGCTGGGCTGGTTTAGCGCAAGAGTAGGGGGGGGCGGGTACCTACAGCAGGTGCCTACAGTGGGTGTGCCCCTACGCCGCCAGGTACCTAACCATGCCTGTAAGGATGTACCTAAGGTACCTACCTACATATTTCTTTTTCAGCTTCAGATATTGATGAATGTCTGATGAAACCACCTCAGTAGCCTCGTAGATTGGTGCTGCAATAAGATAACTATCACATTCGGCATTTTCGATGATGAACTAGACGGATCCTATAGTTAATACATTGATTGACGCAGATGAGACCCTATCACGAAGGCGAGCCCGCTGAAAAGATACCATGAATGAATAAGGAGTCAAATCAACTCAGTTCATCAACATACCTATTCTCTACATTGTATGAATGGTGTTGTTCTCCTACCTCGTCCCTATTCCCAGACACACTTGATTACAAGTGCCTATAGGCATGCGTCCAGTAATGAATTTCAAAACAAGCAACGAGGAGCTCTCGATTGATCCGCCGTCTCCTGAACCAGACCAGTCTTAGATATCCGCATACAATAAGTGTCACTCCCCTGTCCACGGATACCTCTGGGGAAAAAACCGACGAGACGAGACAGGTGGGTATAGTCATGACGGCCATTACGACCATGATCACCTGTGTAATTGTGAGATGCCATGTCTCACTAGACGCACGCATCCATACCTCCACTCAATCATCTTCGTCTTCTTCATCTGAGCCATAGTCAACAAGGCCCAAGGGTGGTTTCGGCTTCGACATCGCCGACGTGACAGCGCTGGCAGACTGTGTAGAAGCTTTCGCAGCAGCGGCAGATCCGGGCTGGGCATGCGAGGCCGAGGTAGGCTGGTTGTCGGAAGCCACCTCATTCATTTCCCTCGCCACAGACTCGTCTTTCTTCTCCTCCTCAGGCACGCTAGTCCTCCTCTTCACACCTTTAAGCCCAGCCCTATCTCTGTCCCGTTTCCTCTTCCTGCTTCCAGCAGCAGCAGCAGCAGCAGACCACTCTTCAACCACACCATCCCCATTGGCTTCCGCATCAGCACTAACAGCATCATCACCACCACCACCACCACCACCAGAAAGCTTCTGGGCCTTCCGAAAATTAGCCAGCCCCTCTTCCGTCTCGCGCCTCAAGCGCTCCTCCTCAGCGCGCTTCTCATCGCTAACGCCGTGCAGAAACTCGATCTCGTCGTCGTCCAGCGCGCGGAACTGGTTCCGGATGCGATTTGCTTCTTCAAAGGCCGCTTGTTTGGCGGCTGTGTGGCAAGAAAGCAACAAGGCATACACAGTTAGCCAAACGGACGTACTCAAGCCAAATCAAATATGAACAGTGGGGTGGGGGGAGGTGAAGCACAAATGATGTATATGCGGGTGTGTGCCGCAGGAAACGGATAGAGAGGCAACAGAGCATAAATATAAACGACAGATAGGATAACACCAGCCGAAACATCCCCCAGAAACAGTATGAAGAAGTAAATAAGAACCAACCTTTATTAGCCTGCAAAATCTCATAAAGACTCTTCTCGCCACCCCCTTCGACATCCCTCTTCCTAGCCTCTGCGCGCCGCCTTCTCTCTTCATCCAAATCTCTCTGAACGGCTTCCCATTCCTTCGCATTCGGATTTGCATTTGCATTAACACCACCACCACTAGTAGTGATAATAGTGGTAGTATTCGTGGTCACTTCCGCAGAGTTTCCCTTCGCATCCGGAGTGCTGCTGTCTCCATCGCCCGCGATGATACCGCCCGAGACGAACCGCGAGGTCATGATGGATAGCGACGATAAGCGCTTAACCCCTTGTTTCAATTGATCCTTTGATTCGTCCCGTCCGTGTAATAGGCAATCACACCCCGTACCGTGTGAAAATGTTCCCAAGTCTTTCTCCGTTTGTTGATAGCCCCTTGTTTTCGAATGGATAGGTAGGTAGGTAGGTAGGTGCTAAGTAGATATGCAGTCAATTATGAAGCCGGGCAAGTTGAGATAGGAAGATTGTAAGGTCGCGAAGTTCTCAGGAATGCATGTATACACATACGAACATACACATGCACGCACCTTGAACGATGCACTGCAGACCTGCAATCCGCTCAACCAACCCAATCAACCAAACTCCAATGTCCTTTGGCAGGCAATCCGAGAGGCAGGCAGGCAGGAAGGAAGGAAGGAAGGAAGGAAGACAATCCCCAAATCGAACTCAGCTGGCGCGAAACAAGTCTTCTTCTGTACTCTGATCGCTCGACCACTCGTTCACTCATCCAATTACTCACCTACTCACTCACTCTCCTCTACAGAAGAGGACGACTCGCAAATAATCAGAATCAGCCTACCTGAGCAGAAGAATAAGCTGGTTTCTCATGCCCACGGGCATAAGGGCATGCGGGCGGAGGGTGAGATGAGAAGCATGAAATGGTATGAGGCAAGTATCCTCAATTGATTGAACAGTCCAAGTTGATGGCGCTGTGCCAGCTGTAAGCTCAAGCCTGCCAGCCGACAGCAGCACACCTCAACTTACTGAGCTCCTCAACACTTTCTCATGACCAACGTAACAAGTCTTAAGTTATCTAATATCTACCTATAAATAAGGAAAAAGAGAGATAGATCGAATAATATTGTAGCTGCTTCGTTTCGAATACGGACAGCCATATAACCAAGGATCAGCCACAAAGAAGGCAGCAAGACTTCCATTATTGCACAACAAGTGAAAAGACCCTCCATACAGCTATATACACAACCGAGCCCTTTGCCCAAACCATTGGATCTTCTGTGTCCAGACAAGCGATAAACTAATACATATACAATACTCCGGTTTGCGTATGAATGCTAACGACAAGATACATATGTAGCTGATGTCCCTCGTAATTCCCTACTTCTTACATCTAACAGTAACAGATGCCAGCGGCTAACAGCACACTACAATGATAGTAATGGCAAAGTGATCAAGCAGAAGAAGAGACGGGGGGCTCTGTGCCTGGTATTGTCTCGGCAGGTAAATAATATATGATACAGAGTTATCAGTGCGTGCAGGTTTATTCGCCTTGTAGGAGAGAATCGTATGTATACTGATACAAATTCCGGTATGAAATCAACAATATTAAATATGTCGATGTCTAATGCGCCTAATACTAACTTATTTACTTGCATCTCGGATCATAGTCCTTCGGTCTAGTACGCTGGATAGTTTCATAAGTAATGAGACTACTCCGTGTCTCAGTCATGCTGCCTATGAATTGAGGTCAAAGTTTAGCCATCACCTGCTTCGTAGTTTATTACATGACGCCTTAGCTACCTGTACAACAACCGTGCTCATTTTCTAGCATGAGCAAGTAAAGTAGCCGTAGAAACGACTTTTCCTTGCCACGAATAATAGTTATTCTAGAGAATTTGGTGGTTCGTGATGCAGATCACCTGGAGTACAATCAACAAGTATTATGTTAGGAGCTTAGCACTACTGACACCATTTCCATGCCACATGCCTGGAATGATATCTCAATACTCGAGGGTGTCCCTAGGAAATCATAACACGACGATAAAGATCTGCATAGTGCTTGGGAGTAGAGATAATCAGATTCCAGGCTAATACACCCAATTAAGATATCGCGTGAACAAGGGAAGCTTCATGTTCCCATGCCGTCCATGCCATTCATATGTTATTCCCCAAGTCTCTAAAACAAGGACGAGAACAAATCCGTTTGCCATATAGGGAGGAGGTAGTTAGAGAGACGACAGGCTTAGTCTTTATGTCTTTAGATCTGCCGGACAGTTTTTATAGGTAACGGTTGATCAAGAATGAGCTATAATTAACTGCAAAGCTCTAGCATTTCGTATAGTATAGTACCGTCGTAAGAGCTCTACCGATCTTATCTTTAACCTTTTATTCTTAATTACCTGCACATGGAAAGACAGCCATATCAAAAGCTCGCCTTTCCAGATTCCAATCAGCATCGTCAAGCCCCACTACATTTACCCAGAGGTAATTATATTGGGGGCCGGTTGCGACGCAGAAAGAATCATCCGTGGCCGAGTATTAGCCATGTCCAAATAGACCGTGTGTCGCCTCACACCCTGTCCTACTTTGCGTTCCCATATTGTCACAGCTACGGATGAAGAGAACTCGCTTCATATAGCCCTGACGAAGGCTTTCTTCAAATACTGCATGCAAGGACAACAAATATCAGTACAGTAGCCCACATGGTTGCAGTTCTCACACAAACAGCTATCCTAGGAATTCTCTTTTGTAATCACCACAGTATTCCACTGGGCGACAATATGTTAACATGCAGGCACCGTAATATAAAATTATCCCATAACATGGACTAACGTGCAATATACCTAATTACTACAATATGCAACATCGCGGATAAGTTGCCATTTAGCTACAATCCCAAATCGGCAACCTCTGCTGGAAGTACATACAAGTTCTGCCGAGATGCGGATTGAAAAAGTGGGATTCCGCACACTGCCACGGTCCGTGGAAAACCGAGCAGGGGGTTTGGGTGAAGGGTTAAGCGACAGGCGAAAGTGTTTTAAAAAAAAAAAAAAAAAAAAAAAAAAGCTGTTCTGCCTACTCTGAATTCTACCTGGGTACTGAATGGAAATGGAACAGTTCAGGGGCCTATCCCGTCCTATCTTGTGAATGTCCCAGACTGTAAGCGTGAACGGCTTTGCGGCCCAGCCCCAGTTTGCTTTGGGTATCATTGCATCACGAATTTTTTTTTTTTTTTTTTGGTTGTGGCTCACGTTCGTTCGTTGGCTTGTTCGTGGGTTTAAGTACTATGTAACGTGGGAAAAACCTGAATAGGGCATATGTTTTTGTATGTAATTACTATGTAAGTATTCTACAGCCCAAAAGAGGCGGGGAAAGTTCCTTAAGAAAAAGACAAGTACCCAAGGCAGGCCAAAGATGCCTCGTTTTGGGAAATGTCGGCGGATATCTGACCTGCATAGGGACCAATGAAATGCGCAGGATAGCTGAGCGAGTGAGTTACAGTAGGATGGGATGTCCGAATATCGCCAAGTTGTGTATCAATTCGGCATCTGTCTTTTCCATCTTTTCCATCTGACCTGTCATTTTTGTCAAAGGAAACCAGCCAAGACCTCAAAGAATGGATGCGCATGTGGTAGGTATTCAATCCTCCCTCGCCTCCTTCGCTTTCTCTCCCGCTTTACTATTTTCATCGCGGGTGTCACGGACGTATCGATATTGAACCATTACTTAAACCCCCCTCCCCTCCTACATGACATAATCTTGCCACACAAGTCACGGGCCTCATGTGACCGGATGAGTGGAAAGCCTCCAAAAGGCTGGCAGGCTGGCTGTAATACCTACCGAGGGTGGTAGTACTGCCGTAAGCAAGGGCTGCGGCGGCTTAGTTTGGAGTGGATGATACTTGGAAGAGGGATTGGATTGGATTGGATCTAAGGATTGCAAATGGCAGCGTCAGTGGCGTTTTGGTGTTCTTGTACCCGCCCGACCCTGAATTCCCGCCATCCGACCTCGCAGTGGTAGCGCAAAAGCTGAAGAACTGCTTCTTACATCTACCTATCTACTGATGTGCAATCAATATGCGGTATATCCATATAGACCTCGTGTACTATGTAATTAAATTGGCTAGTTGGTCGGTGATAGGGTAATAACATGTGAACATATTGTATTGACAGTGCAAGGAGGGAGCGGGAGCAAGCAAGGGCAGAACAAGGGAGCGACCACGCGAGAGAACGGAGAAGCCCCGCCGCCGCCTCCGCCGCCATGATGGCTCGGAATGCCAATCCCGGGGTTTGGTATTGGCTGAGGGGGCCTCTTCTTCCTTTCTTCCCGGGAATACATACCTAGAGTACGTATACCTATACTACTAGTACAACGTATGTAATGGAAATACTACCTACATCATGCTGGTATCGATCGTGCAAGTGTCCTTTGTGATGACAGGCTGTACCCGGCTTCATTCGGCAAGCTAAGCGAAGCAAGCATCTTCCTCTGAGTCACTCACCTTACCTTTTTGCAGTCCGTTTACACTATCTGCGTACATGTAAGAATGTAGGATACAGTACGAAGTGTTGGGTACGAGTGTCGATGTAATCAGTAGGCTGACGCGAGCTACAATCGGCTGTGAATCGGCTAGCATGATGGAAGTGACGCAAGATGTCGCGGTCAAGGCAACTATCGGCAGTGGTTTTGTCTTGCGTGTTCCTCGATCGCGAACAAGATCCAGACACAAGCCATGTCTACCGAAAGATAGGTTTGCCAATCATTTGGATATTATCGTAGGTGCAAGTAGATGGGTACATGTATGGTATGACATCTCGGTGGCAAATGGCCGGTTGACGCTACTGCAAGCTCTTACACCACTCACGCACGACACTCATTGATGATGTTTTAATATTATTATTATTATTTCCCCGATAACTAGATCTGCAGCAGTCCATGTCGGTTTGTTGTCCGGGCTAAAATGGCAGTGATCGTTGGATGTACTTTTGAGGCTTCACACCGTTTTGAACACATGCGAGACAGGATACCTATGTAATAGAGATAGGCCAGGCCAGGAAGAGCCGGGGGTGGATGTTCTCGAGACGATCACCCTTTCTAATCATGCTTCCACTTGGAGCTTAGTCTTGTGCTTTGAACAGCGACATGGAAAGAATACAATGAATGAGCGCAATATCGAAATCCGCGAATGATCGATTTGGTTCGACGGACTGGGCGAGGTAGGTTGGTAGGTTTCAAACCGAACAAGTTACCTACTGTATTCCTCCGGCGGCTGCCCTAATGGGCTCTAACTACATATGAAATCCGACTTAACCCCGTGAGCGATGCGTGGGACGCTGGGATATGTACCTAGGCGTTGACGAAACTACCACATGTACATACATACTGGTTAATATCTCAGCAGGCATGTAGATACCAAAATGCACTTACACACGCGGGGGACAAGAGAGGCATAGTTCAAACGAATACGCTACCTGGTGTTGCGGTGCAAAGCAAGCAACAACAATGAATCATGAGCTGATGATCATCCGGATAGGCGACAAGGTCGCCTTGAGTGCCACGCGGGACGACGATGCAGGTCAAAGACGCTGATTCTCCTTCCCCAATAAGATGGTGAGTATGTGAACGCCACGGTGGATCGTGATGCAGGTTGGCGCTTGGAAGAGGAGACGGGGGGGTTCACTGTAGGTAGGGGAGGGGGATGAGAGGCGTTTATTTTGTCAAGCTCCTCCAGGCTGTATCCGCATGGTCCGTAGACAACGACGGGTGCGTGGTACTGCTACCTCGTACTGTATGTAAGGCATCGCTACCATTCATAATCCCTACATAGTCCAGCAGTCTATAAGTTGCTATTAGGCCGGCGGGCATTGTAGAGAATGCAAGACTGAGGAGGAGGATGTGGAGGCTGGTCGTCTCATGAGGGGAAATGCTAGGAGAGAGACGCAGGCGAGCAGGGTCTCCATTCTTCATACATGAAAAATATGTAAGTGCTAGGTTTAGTAGTGCGAGGGGCCTAGTAGTGTACTTCTTCCCTCACCGCTAGAAACCTGTTCGTCGAGGACCCGTGTCTGCCCGTGGAATGATTTGCGCTTTTCGCTTCAAAGTTCTAGAACCGTGAACCACTAGCAAGACACCTATTGCCACGACGCAGGGAACGGCATACTTAAGTACATACAAAGTGTGATATGGCCGTACGAGTGAGAATGTGGATGTGCGTGAGCAAAATATCCACAAGGCACGCATCTTGGCTTCTGCCATGGGGTTGGTGGTCCTCTGATGCCTTTCGACGAGCACATTCTCGCACATCCTATTGGGTTGCCTGTGGACACAGGATCACGTACTTACCTACATGTCCGCCACCTACTTACCCAAGGCTGCCTGTATCTATTGGTATACGTACTATGTAGCAGTGAAGAGGTTCATGCAGCAGCGAAGTGATAATGCTGCGATGGCAACATGACGACGACGACGACGACGACGATGATGATACAGTAGGGCCGGCGTGACATTTGTCGCTGGTATCAGGTAGGTAGTGACTACGGTCACGGCCAATGCTTTTTGAGACAAAACTGGCCATGTGCGCCAAAGCTACTGTAGTGCACGCTACAGGAACTAGTGGCCTGGGCTGGGCAGAAGCTGGAATTCTCGGGAGTCGTTGAGGAACTCCACACTGCGGACAACCGAGAGAAGGAGGCGAGAGTTGTTCTTGGTATGGTATCGGCTGACTCAGGAGGACGGAACGCTATTTGGATGATTCTGGATGATGTTCTACCGTATTCCTTGGGGACTGGACTAGCGAACTAGCCATCGGAAAGATCAAAAGGAAGAGGACCTCGGAGGACATACTCTGGAAAATCTCTCATACGCTACTCGTCTTGCTGCTGGAAGATACCGGATCACTGGCCCAGAGAGACACCGAGAGCCGACCCAGTAGATGTAAGTAGGCTAGGAGAATCAAATCAAGCGCTGGGAAAGACGTCGCTGCATGGGCGGGCGCACGATTACGAGTAAAAGGGGTACTGGATCTGTGTCTTGACAGTTGAGACGGTTACCTACCCTACCAGATCGGCTTTCATGCTCACGGGAAGCACGAGAGAGGGCCGACTGGCTGGCTGCTGTACACGGTGGACGAGTTTTAGTCCTCGAATGTGTCCACTTACTCTCCTACTTCGTAGAGTAGGTAGGGGTGACAGTGAGTGGGAATGTTGTATACCACTTATTGTAACATGTGGTAACCTGCGTGCTGCCTGTACCGAGATGGCCTCGGGTGTTACCTGGTAATATAAATGGCGTAAGTACATAAGTAGGTAGACAGATCGATTGAAGCTTGATGTGTTCCTGTACGCAATCCAGTGTATATACAGGTATGTTTATAAGCCCTCCAGGTAACTGTATATCGTCAGCGCGTATCAATCTAGCCGGTATACATAGTAAGTGTAATATAAGTAATAGGTATAATATCTCTGGCTGGTCTCGGCAGAGAAGAGTATGGAAACTTGGGCGCTGTGAGCGAAATATCATGTCGTAGGTAGTGTACCCGAAACTCCAGATGAAGTGCAACCTTTTCCAAGATTTACGGGATTGGTGCAAGTGGCCCATTTGTGTGCCCAGTGATCGTCGGTGTAATTACACTACAACTGCATACATACACGTACATACATAATAAACCCATGGCCCGTGGGCAAGGAACAGGCCAAGGATAGCTAAGTAGTACCTACACTAACTACACGCCACCGGAACAACCACCAGAACACCACCACCTTGGGTGGGCAGAGTGGGATGAGAGGGATGAGAGATGGTTGGGGATGGATATTCATAGTAACACTAACAACGGTATTCCCGCCAGCTCCCAATCTGGGTAAGTCGGACAGACAGTCGGATAGGTGCCTAGACAGGCAGAGACAGGCAGAGACAGGCAACACAACCGCTGCCCGCATCTACGCCACCATGAACAGCATCAATATCTACGTGGTTGTACCTCCCTTGTAGTTACGAACGCGTGTGGTTACCAGACGTGTTGTCAACGATCTAGGTAAAGCTCGAGTGCATGCAGGCCTAGGAAACGAGGGTTTGCTTTGTGGGAAGTCTGGGGCGCGTCGGTGATTAGGTAAGAAGCTATTTTGGATGAGGATTCCTCTAGGTAGGCTTCGTTGGCCATGGGAAGTGACAAAAGAGCAATCTAACGCGTCTCCTCGCCACTTGTTGCGGCGGCACAAGTTGGAGGAAGAGTCAAGATAGGCTCTATAAGTATCCATCTCGTGTACTCATCTAGTGCTTATACATACTACGGTACTTCGCATACCGGTACTGATTATGACGCTGGACGCATGAGGACAATAACCTAGCTCAAAGCGTGGGAGGTCGGAGGTCTGCTCCAAGTCAAGACACCATATGCAAGTACTGTATGATGAGGCATACTGGTATGAGAGAGATAATGCATTGGTACTCGGTCAAATGTAACGCTGCCTGATTCTAGCGCAGGGCTCTTTTCAGATGAGATCAGGAGGTACTAAAGTTATCGTAAGTAGGTACCTACCTAGGTAGTTGAACATTAGTTGAAGCGACCTGCTGTTTAGAGCAAGCCCAAGCTTCTGGATGACTGACTGGATGTATCAGCTTGGACAATTGCCCGTGCGAGGCTGCGACTTGGACTTGTATCATTCATAGATACCTAGCTCCATGCGTTCAATGCGTTCAGAAGCCGACTTACTACGTATGTACATACATATATATATAAGTATGTACGTAGTATTGTATATCATTGTTTGGTAATCGTCTCTTCTGCTACATATCTGCTATCCCTACTGACTACGTGTTAGAGAGATCCGACTTTGGATATCGATCCTTGTTACCATGTATTACATACACGTATAAGTACACACATATGTAGGCACGGGTACTCAAACAAGGCAAAGAGCGTGTTGCTGTCATTTGAAGAATCAAAACAAAAACAAAATAAAATAAAAATAATCCCTTCACCGCAGGTGATTTTCCTTCAGCTTGTGTTACACCCCCCCGGTGGATCTATCCGGCCCCCTAATCTGGGTACTGTATCCGGACCACCCACAACACCCACAACACACAACGCACAAACGGTTCCGGCAATGTGTCAGAACTAAGCAACGGATTTTTCTGGACAATGAGTGAATGAATGAATGAATGAATGAAGAGCATGACCCGGTGGTCAGCCTGGCAGGCAGATGAGCGCACAGTTCTTTGGAAATATCGGGAGCGTATGACTCGTCTCGTCCCAGTTCGCCGTAGCCCGTCGGCGTCTGGACCCTGTCGTAGGGAACCTAGGTAGCGTGTACGTGTAAGAAACGACTCGCTCCTCGTTGTCCCGGCTTTTTTGTTGTCTGTTCTCTGTCTGTTCTCTGCCTGTTCCCATGAAAAGCAGAAAAGCCGCAGGTAGCGCAACTCGAGCCGCTCAAAACCGTTGAAGAGTTTTCCTTGCTACACTATTTACTTTTACAGTGGACAAGACTAATGCATCTTGTCTTGTCTTGTCCAGACTTGTCCAAAGACCCCTTCCCCCAATCACCACTTTTGTCACCGCCTTCAGCCAATTGTTGCCCGTTGAAGAGTTTGTGGCGACGGAAGAAGGCTGGGAAATTCCGAAATGAGCATTCAACTTTTGCCTATCTACATATTCTGTACATACCTACCTACTTATGTAAGTATGCCTCCCTCCATCCATCATATCAATCAGTCCATCAAATCAAGCATGGTAGGGCATTCAGTAGTGGTGTACCTAGTGTACTACTTACACATGAAATAAATTACGCACATACTCCGTACATACGAGTATGTGTACACGCGTTTTTACATGTACACGGCTATAGTACCGACCTAGTAGTAACCTAGTAGTACTTACTTTAGTTTGGTACGGGAAATATCAGGGCAGGTATTATTAGCAGCGCGATCTACACTACTCGTCGCAAGAAAAAAAAATAGCGTGGCTTTGATTGGGATTTCATATGAACTACTCTGAACTACCTATGACTGGCAGCGCCATCCTCAGCCTATATTAGTTTTTATCCCAGCGTCCGGATCCTCAAACCAGGCTGAGCAGCGTGCCCAAGCATGCTTGAACAAGCATAGGTACGATGTGTCTGTCTGTACTTATGTACTAGGTAAGTTAAGAGAGGATCTGAAAGAACACTTACCTACTCATGCTATATACACGCCCCCTTTCACAATGACCACCACCAAAGGCGCTGGACGCTATCAGTCCAGCACAACTACCCATCCATCTGGTCTGTACCTGTGGTACTGCAGGTAGGGTGTGGCAGAGTAAGTACCTACCTACTTCGTATGGCTAAAGGCAAAACGGGCTGGCTGGCCAGAACGCTGGTTCATGACACATGATCGACTGTCAAAACATTGCACGGTAGCGTAGACACTACAAGCAGAGAAGTGTCCTAACTATCAACTTGCCTACTTACATACAAGCCTAGCCATCCATCCGTCCACAACAAGTGCGACGACTTGAGTAATGGATCACCACAGAAAGAAGGGGTCTTTCTAGCTCGTCCTCCATCCGTCGCTAGCCAAGGCGATGCTGGGATGAAATTCCGCGGCCATGGGCCGAATCAAGCCACTTACACGTACTTTGTAGGTAAGTAGTGTCCAAGAAGATACAGTAGCGCACACGACTACTGTAGGCGGGCGGTTGGTTCCCATCCATCGGCCAAGTGTAGAGTAGTGTAGGTAGTGTAAATAGTGTTCGCGAGCTTCTCCAGTACTACCTACGTAGATAGGTTAGGCTATTAATGGCAGGACAAGTGAACCCCTCCCAAATGAGTGGTGCAGTGCAGGAAAAAAAAAAAAAAAAATTCCAAAAATTTGCGAGCTCATCCAGTCAGTCTCTTGACGTCGATATTTGCCACATTCTGTAGGTTTCCTCTCTGGGTTCGTATTGCGGCTCGACGATCGCAGAGAGATACTTCCTTGCCAAGTTCGTAATACCGATCTGGGAGACAATACAATACAATACAATACCCTACAATGTAAGTATGGACAGTGCCTACCTAGGGATCTGGACAGTATGTGGTACCTAGATGGCCTGGGCTTTGGATTTGTGAGCGGATGATGATGACGACGACGACGACGCTGAGCAGGAACAATCTGTTTGCCCTTTATCTGCCTGTCTGGCCATTCATGCTCTTCGGCATTGTCCAGAGGGTCTGTTGGCTATCTATTGTGCACCTTGTACAGAACTTGTATGTCCTGGCCTGGCTTGTTAATGGATGGATGGAGATGAGGGATTTCTACACAGTGGGACAAGTCAAGTAGAGACTCTACCTATCTGGGTAAGTACATGTGTAGTGTATATGTAAGTACCAGCCCATGCAGATGCATGCTGGAAAACGGTGTTAATTACCAGAGTTACCCGCCATGAGAAGCTCTCAGGTGGAGCAACTGACTTGCACACAATGCTATTCAGGAAGTAATTAGATCAGTATATACATAGGTACCTAGTATAATTTGCCGGTATGCGAATCCTCCACCAATTTGAAGGCAGTGTTGAATAAGTGTTGAATATTTAAAATATTCTAGATTGGTAGGTAGTTTACTTTTTGCCCGAATACCTATATAAACCCAAGCCTCGGTTGTTTGAATGCTTGCTGACTTGGATGTATTTGTTACCACATGTCCATCAAGTCAGTATTTAACCTACCTTCCGCATAGCAGGCACCGAGGTCCAGCGGGTCCAGCACTAAGACGTCTTTGGAACGGCGTGCAGAGGCTTTACATCACAGGGCAGATGTAATTCTGTCTTGCCAACAGACTCAACACATACTACTCCCTGTGTACGGAGTACCTAAGGTATACGAAGTAGCCGTTGCCTGTACCGTTGCCTGTACCGTTGCCTGTACCGTTGCCTGTACCATTGCCTGTACCGGAGAAAGCTAGCCCTGCTAGCCCTGCACGCCAAGGCACACACGCTACCTACATAGTAGGTTACCTAACTTACGCTAACTAGGTGAGGTGAAAGAGAGCACACTGTTCCCACAGGCCTCTTCTCTGCACAGGCCTCAAGGCCCAATCACACTGGCCCCGGCATCGATCAAGGGGACTGGCTCCAGTGTACCGTCGAATCACCTCGCCTACTTACCTCCACTGTCTTTTCACCCGACGTCGCTATAGGTACGGTACCTAGGTACTTGTTTAGTTTAGTACGTCCGCGCTACACCACAGCGCCTACCACCTACTTAATCCCATCTAGGTACCTAACGTAGAGTATGTAAGTATGCTACCTAGGTACATCTAGTGCTGTAAGTAGGTAAGTGCTTGTAGGTATTGGTCCACACGTGCTTGTGTCTGACTTTGATAATCACAGTAGGTGATACATGTTGCAATACAGATACTGAGATGCCTATAGTAGATAGAATTAGGATTGGGTAGGGTATGTAGTAAAGTAGGTATACATGTAGTACTATACGAGTGTAAAAGTACATATGTAGGTTAAGGTTGCCCCAGTGAACCTTTTTAAAAGAGTCAGACGCTCTTCCGCGGTACTTTGTTACTGCACGGTAGATACCTACAAAGTCCTGCGCGGACTAGGCGGCTAAATAGGTATCCTGTAAGTACCTGGAAGTACCTGGAGCCCATCGTTGTGCCCATCCGCTGTGTCCGTGGCCCATGTCCCAAATGTCCCCATGTCCCCATCATCCACCCACCGCATCGCATCGCATCGCATCCACCTCCCACCAAACCCATCAAACCATCCAACCATCCGTCCATCCATCCACCCTCGCCCACTCCCCCCAATCCTGGCCTCATTCACACCCAAGCATCGGCCATCGTCCCCATCGGCCCCATCCCATCCCATCTCATCCCCAAATCCTCGCCTGCTCATTCGCCCCATGGCCCTCTTTCGTTTACCTAGGTACCACTTACTCACATGTACAGAATGTACAGAATGTACCCGCGTACTCTACTAGGTAATATAGTATTGTAGGTACACCTACCTACCTCATACTACCTACCGTACTTCAATATCCACTCCCCGTCCCGTCCTGTCCTGTCCTGCGTTGCTTTGCTCTCACTGGCAACCTTCTTTCTCACCCTGCCTGCCTCTTCTTCCTCTTCACTCTCCGTCATTCCCTCTCATCGCCATCGACATCTCTCCTCCTCCTCCTCCTCCTCTCCTCTCTTCTCTCTGCCTCTGTCTCTGTCTCTCTCTCCTTCCCAGCTTCTGCTGCCTCTCGATAACTATCAGTCTTTTCTTCTTCTTGGCCCTGCCTCTTCCTCGTTTCCTCCTCACCTGCGCGTCAACCCGAACGCCCGCCTAGACCCTTGTCTAAGTCGGGACTCCCAGGTTCTCGCCGGTTTTTTTTTGTGCCCCGAGTAGAGAAACGAAACGAGACAAGTCGAGCTGAGCCAACTACAAGAAGCACTCGAGTCTGACACATCGAGATATCGAGATTTCGGGAGGTTTCGAGGACCAGAGTTAGCCCGAGGCTTTGACCAGCTTTTTTCTTTTTCGCGTATACCCGCATACCCGCTCCCTCGGCCTTCTCGGTCGCCGTCAACGACAGGGAATCTTCGACGACACCGTATATCACCCCCCCAGGGACGAGCTTCTCGCAAGCTAGCTAGCATCTGAGATTGCTGCATCTGCCAAACGACGCATTCGTGGTCAACTTTTCCCAAAACCCGCCCAACACCGAACCTCGGATCCTCTTCATTGAGCGAGACGTCAATTATCTGGATAATCCATCTCAGCAAATACCCTCTAATCCCGTCATTCGAACCAACATCATTCACCGATTACGCCATCACCCTCCACATCACACTACTCGTATCCGATAACAAAAGTTCTTTCCTTCGCGTACACTGTTTCCGTCGTCGCCGACTGCTCCCTTCTGCGTCGCGCCTGTTTCCATCTCAAAAGGTTAGTCAATTTTTATACCTGAATCATTTACAAGTTTTGTTGTTTGCACATCTATTGGGCTCGTTGAACTTTTACGGCTTGGCTAGAGAGTAGTATACTATCTGTATGCTACGCTCGTGTCGTCAGCCGAAGGAGCTATGTACGAGATGAATCTACCTTTGCTCGCTGCACCAATATAAACTTTCGAAAGCCGTTGAAACATCTATACTCAGTCGCGGAAATTTTGGTCCTGGCGAAGTAGCTTGCGATGGATGAAAAGGAAAGCCCATACTCTGCGCAACTCTTTGGCCTAGGAGTCCTGATGCTACCGCGACATGCCCGGTTGACCACTCCAATTCATCTTGGAGCAAATCTCCCGGCTTTTTCTCGTCCTAGTCAGCCTTATCATTTGTGGAAGCAAACACGACAAGATGCCAACTATCCTTGAATCCTACACAATTTTCATTACCGCATACTGTATTCGCATTCCATACAAAGCGCGTTGTGCTGACCATTTCGAAAGATAGATTTGACTTGTATATCACGAATTCGTACAAAACAGTCCTTCCCACTAGCTTTCCTAGCATTGATTGCATAGAATCGCCTTACCCTTCTACAGGTCCTCCTTGACGAAGCGGGCTAGTGTCTACTCTACAATCAACCCACATTGCTGTGTCCCATTTTCTGGTCAATCGTTGATGGCTGGAGCAGCTCAGTAGGGTTTCAACAACCTCCCCCCCCAAAACCCGAAACCCTCTCTCTTCGGCCTTGGAACTCGCTGCCAGTTGCTCTACCCCCCTGCAGGGTACAGCTGAGCTGTTATTTCCACGTGCTTGAAGCAGATTCTCCCTCCGACAAAGGTCGCACGCAGATCTTTGACGGAGATTCTTCCCACTCCTTTCATCATGCCGGGCGGTGTGTGCGCGGTTCTCGATTACGAGACCGACATGATGTCCGACTATGTTGCTGATATGGCAACCCGACTCGTCATTCCTCGTACTTCAGTAACCGCGGCCTTCCGCAAATTCGTCAACCAAATCCTGACTTCCACTCGTCTGCCTAGTACCACCATCTTGTTGGGCATGAACTACCTCGCCAAGCACATCAACATGCACAAGCCCGCAGGTACCTACGATGCCGTTTGCGAAGGTGAAGCCTGGAAGATGCTTACTGTTGCTTTGCTCCTTGGCAGCAAGTTCCTGGATGATAACACATTCCAGAATCGCTCTTGGTCCGACGTCAGTGGTATTGCTGTTGCCGAACTCAACACCATGGAAGGCAAATGGCTACAGGATATGGACTGGTTGCTCTACGTGAACGTTGATCGTAGTCATGACTACGAAGCCTGGTTGAACAGCTGGAAACGGTATCGAGACAACGAATGCCGTGCCATCCGGCAACAGCAGTCTCAAGCTGCTCAAGCTGCTCTTCGCGAGAGATTGGCGCCCATCGTCACCTCCATTCGTACCGAAGCAGCGAGACAGCCCCATCACCCACTTTCATACGAAGGCTGGACCCCCGAGGAGATTGCGGATCAGGAACGCCTTGCTATGAATGGGAGAAACGGTCGACCTGCCAAGGTTTCTTATCGACCTCGCGAGGGTTCGTGGCCCAATCGCTATCAAAACCCTTGGACCCAAGCTCCATTAACACCCCCGGATTCGGGTTACGGCACGCCCGAGTACTTGAACTCGGCTGCATCGGTTAATTCACGATATAATGAATGGTTCAGTCAAGCTGTGGCCAACCAAAACTATGGTCGCTACAATACTCACCACAACTATTCTTCATCTAGAGGTGGCTCACATTTCCATCAGCCCTACTTCGGCCAATATGCCGGGCATACGGGGTGGGACGCCGGTGTAGCTGAGTGTAACTGTGCGCAGTGCATTTCGGCTATTCACGCCAAAGCTGGTTCCTACTTTCACCCCCATGCCTTTGGCCAACCTGTTATCGGCTAACGCTGATGTCTCGGATAAGCTTTTGCGAGTTACCCGAGTTGAATTAGGTCACTCTAGGTGGCCTTACTATGTAGCATGAACAGACTTTCGAGTGACAACGAAGTCTTTTGCTATTGATTAGCTGGATACGGTTCTGACGGTTTCACGAACACATTTCCTTTTTTCGACTTGATACCCCTTTCGGCAAAATGGTTGGGAGCGGCAAGTGCTCCATAGGACTTGAGATAATTGATCGGATTCGATTCGGCCTTCCGTTGCTTGGACATCTTCGTACGACACCTACTGGGACCTTTTGAGGGCTCCAGTTGTGCCTCTGCGCATCACTACATACCGAACTGTCCTATCTCCGGGTCCTTGGTACCCGACCGAATCGCCTCTGGCGATTTTTCCACTATAATGTTCATTCCTGGCGTTCATGACGGTTTTTTTTAATTGCGGACAGGAGTTTTTTGCCTTTGTTTCATTTCTCTTCAACAATAGATTCTTTGTGGCACACTTTGTTCGCATTTGACAGCGACGGCGGTAAAAAAAATTCGAGACTACTCGTGGCGTTTAAAAGAAAAAAAGAACTTTATGAACCTCGACGACTGGTTCATTGACCCGACCAACCACTCTTTTTATTCCCTTCTATTCTGGAGGATGGAACAATCGTACGCTGCCCAAAAGCTGTCGCATGTGACGATGGCTGTTGATGAGCCCTGCTATTCAAAATAACACCTGGGTGTTTCCGAGATTCTTTATATAGGATGGAGCTATCCTTCTCATAATGGCCCTGGACCTTCGCCTTGTATGGTTACAGTTATTGGTTGGCTTTGCAACACTTCACATGCCTAGTTTCACATTGATCGTATGGAGATGTAATCGAGGGGAACCTTTGCCTGCTCCTTACCCTTTGTTAACAGGGCCTTCTAGGTCCCGCCATGTGGGAGATACTCCGGACCGAAAGTATCTGAGAGATATCTCCTAATCTTTGCATCTCTGGAGACATCTCAAAAGTATCACGGCGACATCTAGGGATCTGGAAACTAGAATCCTCATCGATACCCCTTGCTTTGTCTTGGAGAGGGCGAGGGCTCTCACATCTTGCGATTGGGCAATGTTCCATGGCCTGGTTTAGGCATTCACAAGGGCAATTTCGTCCCTTTTTTTTACGTTTAGACTGAAGATGGGGTTCTTGGGCATTGGGGTACATGGAGCTGGGGTTTAATCTTTCCATGGTTTCAAACATCTCTTTTTCGAGGTCGGCTTTCACTTTTCTTGGTTTGATGTCTATGATTCTTTTATTCTATTCACGACTGGCATGATGTCCCTTGCTGTTGTCTTTTTTTTCTCTAACTCTTTGCATGGCGGTTGTGTGGGATAAGCGGCAGAGAAGGAGCGAGGAAAGAATGTTGGGAGTAGACGGCCTATTTATGTATTCGAGGGCTCTTCTTGCCTACGGGCTTGGTGGGGGAATAGATCAGGTGTGCAAGAGTAATCGTTTTCGAAAGTATCCGCAATGGGTATCGGTATGGACAGAATTCAACCAACCCTTAGCATGCGATACAAGCGATTCTCGAATTGTTCATATATACATATACATACATACACGCGTACAAAAAGCAATACAAGGCCGAACGAGCTGATAGAGATTGAAAGTCTTGTTGGCTCAGGCCTGTGTACCTTGATATATACCAGATCTGTTGCTTTCGTCGGTGATGTTCG
The DNA here is from genome assembly GCF_022495145.1 of Xylaria bambusicola. Lineage (NCBI taxonomy): Eukaryota > Fungi > Ascomycota > Sordariomycetes > Xylariales > Xylariaceae > Xylaria > Xylaria bambusicola. The sequence goes on along the minus strand of NW_025953626.1, from coordinate 127,400 downwards.
CTGCTCTGATTTTATAATTACACTACTTCTCACAGTGAATGCTAGGTAAGTAGGGAGCAAGAAATCGGTAGCTGAATAGCGTTCGTTGCTTGGGCTTATAGCTGGCTGTACTTACCGTGGTTGCTCTGTGGACATTTTGCACTGCTGCTAGTCGAGGTACTCCTCTACTATATCTCGGCGGAAGAAGGCACTCGGTATGTAGTGCCCGGATAATAATCCGTACTTATGGATGTATTTATTTATGTCTGATGATGGCAGGCAGCACTGAGGGCCGTACCTCAACGCTGGCATATATGAGTAGGTATGTATTCCCATCTTGTTAGCTACACTGGGATCAACGGAAGTCATGATAACATGGCGAGTGAGATAGATATAGTACCGTCGACAGCTTAATCGTGTTTGTTGATGCTGTTGGTGCCTTGGACCAGCAATATGAGTGGGCTGATTTGCTTGGCATGAGGTTCCCTACTTAGTCAAGATCAGGTCTGCTGCCTGATGGATTCGCAGAGAGCAAACATGTTGGTTCCCAATGCTTTGGTGCAGACAATCATATCCACCAGGCAGACATGCGCAGGATTCGAACGGGCAGGAGGAATAAGACGTCCATAATGACTATAAATGGCAGCTTGCGAGTAGCCAAGATGTCTAGAATCACTCCATGGTCATCACCCTCACCCTCACTACACGATTCGCGGCTTCAAATCCATCACTCACGCAGAGCATTACGTCCAGTCTAAGACGAATCATGAGCAGCAATAATCCGTTTGCGAGGCTCGTCAACGCTCCAGCGAGTGGTGTGAAATCCCGCCTCGCCGTTTTAGAGCCGGCGGATTCGCAGAACGCTCCTATCAAGCTCACGCTCATCGATGCTGATCTGGAGGGCACGTCGTATGAATGCATTTCGTACGAACGCGCCAAGAACGCCAAAACGGTCTATATCTCGGTCGATAATGAAGATTTTGAGGTTCCAGAAGCATTGGAGAGTGCGCTGCGCACCTTTCGACGCAAAGAGGAGCCCCGCACGCTCTGGGCCGACCTCCTGGTCGGGCGCACGGCCGAGGAGCGCATTCTCGAAGGCACCACGATCCGACAGGTCCTTGCGAACGCCGACAAGACGCTCTGCTGGCTCGGGCCCGAGAAGTCCGCATTATCGTCGCGGGCCTTCGACGTCATCCACGAGATGGCGAACCGGTGGCACCAAGCCCGTCTGCACGTCAACCTGTCGCAAGACGTGAGCCTGAGCCGCGCGACAATGCAGCAGCTGGCCGGGATCAAGGCGAAGCTCAGGGAGGACGAATTCCCGGCTCTCGCGGCGCGGAGCTCCGATTACCTTGCGATATGGGACGCGCTGTTCGACGCGGTCGGGTCGGCGTACTTCACCTGCGTGCAGAGCATACCGGAGATCGTGCTCGCAAAGGAAGCCTTCATCGTCTGCGGACGGAGCAACATCCGGTGGTCCAACTACGTGGGCGCAGTGCGGGCATTCCCACTCTTCCACGCGAAATACAGACTACACCCTATACTCCCGCACGTAGAGAAGGCGTCATTCTGCGTCAATGCGATCGAGATAGCCGAGCGCCGTCGCCGTCTGGGCGATACCCTCGAGCTCTTCCCCATGATCCAGACGGCCCGGGACTGCGGTGCCGAGGACCCTAGAGATTACGTCTTTTCCATGATCCCCTTGTCCACGAGTTCGGAGCGCGTCAAGAAGCACAGCGCGGGCCCGCAGCCCCTGCCCCGCGTCGATTTCTCCAAGACCGCGCAGCAGGTCTTCATCGAGGCGGCGCGGTACACGGTGCTCGAGCGGCAGGACCTGTTAGTGTGGCTGAACGAGCGCGTGCCGTGCGCGAGACGCATCCGGGACCTACCTAGCTGGGTGCCTGATTTCAGCGCGGGGTCGCCGTCCCAAAGCCATGTGTCCGTAACGGAGAACGGGCTGCGGGCGTGGTGGGAGACGGTTTCGCCGCGCAAGACGATCCGGGTCCGCGAGGACGACAACGCGCTCCTCGTGCAGGCGTACGTGCTAGACCGCGTTGAGCACGTCTCGCGCGTCTTCGACAGCGGGAACTTTTCCAGCCTGTGCTACGAAGAATACCGGAATCTCCCTGCTCCGAGCAACAATGAGACAGTGGAGGACAGGGACGAGCGCTTCTGGAGGACGCTGCTCATGAACCTCAGCTCCGCCTTCACGGAAACCCTGGGCTCACAAAAGGCCGCGCCATCGGCGGTCATGGGCGCGAGCTTCCACAGCCTGATGGCGCAGGAGGCCGTGCTCAAGCTGCTAGACTGCACGCCGCACGAGCTCCGGACGCCAGAAATCCAGGCCCGCATGCGCAACATGCCAGAAGTAATGGCCTTGCTCCCGAAATGCGGCAAAGGGCAGTACTTCGCGGCGCAGTTCGGGCAGTTATCGCTCGGAAGGCGGTTCTTCCGGACCAGCGGGGGCCAGCGTTTCGGGATGACGGCCGTCGAAGACGTCGTCAGCGTCGATCCGAAGTTGCGTGTCGAGGAGCGCGAGGCGGCGCGGGGAGAGCTCGGGGACGCTGCCAATGCCAATGCTAATGCCAATGATGATCTTCACATGCTCACTCGGATGGCCGGGGGCAACGCGCTAGACCCGCTCAGCCAGATGATGATGATGGACTTCCGATCGTTCTTGCAGGCGCGGGATCCGGAGATGGCGAGCGCCTTTGCGCGTGCCGAGCGCGGGGAATTATTCCCTGCCCAACGAGAGGACCGCGCGCGAGGCGGGGTCGCGAAGGGCGATGTCGTCGTTGCCATCATTGGCGGCTTCTTTCCGTATATTCTGCGGCCTAAACTACGCGGCGATGATGGTAACGATGACGACGAGCACCTCGTTGTGTCTGACTCTGCCTACGAGTTTGTCGGAGACTGCTATCTACACGGGTCCATGAATGGCGAGGACTTCAAGGTTGGAAGCCGCTACAACACTGACGTTTCTAAGATCGTGGATATCAGTATAGTATAATTGGATTGCGAGGAACCTAATGGTTTCGAGGTTTACTGTCTTGTGAGCTTGATGGAGATTTTGCAACGAATGGATTTGATGGAACGACGTTATGATTGACGGATATATGATTTTCTTGGCCCGCCTTCTTTTCTATTTATCTCTTCGTTATATTCGGTGTTATTTTCATCACTTTTGTTATTTTCAGAAGGACCACTTCCAACCACATGCATCGCAAAACCCGTTCTATTTCCATAAAGGTTATAAGTGACATTGATACATGAACCAGGGGCGTCTCAATCTTCCTATTTAGATTATACTCTTCATCATCCTGAACACGCTAGGTCAAGCTATCGAACTAGAGCAGATACCTCAATCATGCAGTAGACACACACACCTTAGACAAGAGATTGAGGGAATGCCTGTGGGAAGAATTTATATAGTGAAATCGCGTGAAAGTAACTGGTTCATATCTCTCGTCCTCAGCCATTCTTCATAACTCGCCGTGGTCACCTTTTTCTGCAACTGGGCGGGTTCGATGAAACCTTCCACCCCAGCCATGAACCCGAATTCTTCAACGAATGCGGGTGCCCAGAGAACCTCGTGAGGCACGCCAGTACGTCTGCTCATCTCATCAATGCTCAGAGCAACCACCGTGGCGCTCTTGCCCGTAACTCTCGACCAAGCCTCGACGGCCTCTTCCATGGTCAAGTAGCTGTCATACGCAAGGAGTTTCACACCAGCAGCTTCGTCTTCGACAAGAGCTCGAACAAAGGGCCCAGGAGATCTGGTCTCGTCGCAGATGGGCATGCGGGTCTTGCCGCTGCAGGGAAGCAGTGCTCTATATTCACCAGTGGAGGCGTCAGGCTTCGGAGAGAGGAGAGGGTTGGTAGCATACGCGCCCATATAGACGAAGGAAATTTTCCCAGCGAGCTCTGGCTGCTCTTTCTCGATGTAGTTTACGATGAGAGCCTTCGTCTCCCAGTGGTACGAGGTCGGATACTTCCCGCCCGAAGCAGCGTTCATCGGGCCCAGGGCAGAATAAACCAGGCGTTCCAGAGTCGGCACGGCCGCAGCCGCCAGGGCAGCGTTCTTGCCGTGCTGGATCTCTGTTTCAAAGCCTAATTTGGCGCTCTTCTCCGGATCGTCGCCCGCCAGGGCAGACGCGCGGTACGTCGCCCAGAAATCGGTGTTGAGAAAGATGGCATGTGCACCGTCGAAGGCGCGAGATAGAGATGGGATATCCGCAAGGTCTGCTTGGACTATCTCGCACCCCATCTGAGCGAGTTCTTTTGCTTTGTCCGACGATGGAGACCGAGTGATTGCACGGATGTGCCAGCCGGGGAGCGATGAAAAGGTCTCTGCAACAGAGAATCCTTGGTTCCCAGTTGCACCGATTATGGCAATAGTCTTTCTGGGATGGGATGTCATTTTGTTTGTATGGAAGGCCGTGGGCTTGCCTTGGGTAGGGTGCAGAGGCAGTTTTATAACCAGCGAGTTGATGTGCGATCAAGTAATTGATGAAGAACGTGTGATGATGTTCTGCTTGAAGCCATTGTCAAGGGCTCACTTCTCGAGATATATATATCCATTTTTGAGTATATACGCCGAGCTCTCTGCAATCGTAGACTTCGTATCTCCGTCCTCTAAATGAAATTTGTTCACAAGAGTCTTAATGAACTGGAAAACAACAGGTCGTGAACTTGGATGGCTGACGGTATTCCTGAGAATTCGATTGGCTAGTAACCCGTAAGCCAAGGGCAAGTCGATCTGATCCTTCTGACGCTACCAAACACAGCCGGAGCTAAGCGGGAATAAACTCAATTCGCCCACTCTTGAGGACTCCCCGCTACATGTAACTGAATGGCTTATTGATGACGTTGGTAACTCATTGGCTTTAGGAGTCTTCCACAGTTCGAATACCCAGAGGCACAGTTGGCGTAGAGGCCAAGGTGGAGGATGGATAGCAGCCGTGCGCTAGAGCAAGATAACACTCATGCTGATGCTGGAACGTCGGCCCAAAAACAAACCAAGAAAAGAGTGGTTACGCCGGCTCGAAAGGAGCAAAACAGGCTTGCCCAGAGGGCTTATAGTACGTGCTCCCGATCTTCACTCACTGCGAGTTGAAATCAGACCCGATGCCGTGACCATATCACTCCAAGAGTACTAATGCAGCGCATGTAGGAAGACGGCAAAAAGAGCAAAGGAGGACTGTTCAAGAGCAACCTGGTACTGCGAGCTCGCGCCCGCTGGCGCCACGACAGGATAATGTAGGGACTCCAGATATATCTGATTCTCTTCCAATACGTGTTGTAAGCCAGGTAACGTCGCGTTCGGATGGGGGCGATCGGTCAGTGACTGGGCCGCGGCAGCCTGTATTGAACCCGTCCCCGCCGTCTTCTATATCTCAGAATGAAGCTAGCGCCGTTTCATTGGCACCCATAGCCGCAGCACCGCCATTAGAAGTGCAGACTACAAGCTCCCTGAACATGCCTTCGGGCTTACGAGGGGGTTTGGAGGATAACTTCACGGCCGTCTTCAGAGCGTGTCTGTCAAATGCAGCTTGCATAGGTATAAATATCCCAGAGCTAATAGGTTGCGAGAACCCCTGCATGTCCCCGTTCTACCGAGCGTCGGTACACATGAACGAGGATCCAGCAGCACTTATCGCGGCCTCGTCACATGGCTCTCTCCCGGATTCCCTCAAGCCGACCCTGGCACAAATCCTCGTGCCTCACCACGCCAGTCTAGATCTGATTCCTATACCTCGGCTGCGCGAACGCGCTATTTTAATGTGTGCAGCTCTTCCTCACATATTCTCGCTCTGGGATATGAAACTGGACATCTATACTCGGAATGCGCTGACATGTCGAGGCCGCGACACATCGAGGGGAACGGAATCTCACCCCTGGGACATGCGAAGTTGGCAGGCGGCGCCGTGGTTTCTCAGCAAGTGGAAGATGATTATTGATAGTGATGATGTGGTCACGGATCTCTCGATGCCTGGTATCCCCGGTCTGTGGATGTAGAGCTTCGTTCCGCATACCTTGTGGCTCAGACTACCAGACGGCCCCAGCGAAGGATTCCTGGTAACATTAAGCAACGTGATAAAAGAAGAACGATACCTATCGCCTCATAAACGAATTGTCCAAGGTACAACGCACCCACGATGAAGCGCGCCAGTTATTGAAGCCGTATTATTGATTCTTTGCATGTCGTTTTCCTCGAGTACTTCCTATCATAGCCAGCTTTTGTGCTTATAGCCATATCAACCCTCGCCCCGGCATATAAGCCTCATGCGCGCACCATGTCAATTCATCGGTGTCGGAGGGGCACCAACGGCACCAGAGACAGCGTCACATCGGGACAATCAGCAGACAATACTGCTAACAGCTGAGCAACAGCTGGAAGCACCCGAATGCATCCAGCAGTAAACAACATTTAGGCAGCGACCTCACCCACCCAGCTTCACTCTCAAACAAGATCGTTGACAAGGTCGTTACACATCACGGCAGCCATTTATTATACGTTGATTCCTGCCTCGACCTTGGCCTTTTCAGTATCCTAATTGATTGACTTGAGAGGGGTTTAAGCTCCGTTCCGACAGCCATTCCAAATGACTTAACTACATACTGGACCGCAGGAGTCAGCTTTTGCGTATCAACCGTAACAAGCATCATAATCCGACATAATGACTCTCGTAGTTCGTATAGCGTTGTTATACTTGGGTCTCGCTCTGTATCTCACAAAATGCGCTGCGAATCTCCCCCCAGGAGTTTCGGGCCCGCGCTGGCCCTCATTCTTCGAAGCACCTGAATTCCACCTAAACATTGCTAAGAAAGACATCGAGGCAGCTCTCAAGCCTAAAGAAGACGCCCCGGGACCACGCTGGCCGACAATATTTGAGGCGCCCGAATTTCACCTCGGCATTGCCATGAAAGATACGGCGAGTGCAGGGAGAGCCATTGCTAGAGGTGCTGGAGAATGGGCCGCACAAGCACGGGAAAATCTTCAGAGAAATCCCGTTGAGACGATCCTCGCAGCTGTATGGGACGTTACTAGGATTGGAGTCGTAGTAGTGCCTGGACTCCTCTGGGGACCAGTGTTGAACTTCCTGGGCTTTGGAGCGGCAGGCATTGGACAAGGTAGGTGTGATCAACTCTTGCCTCCCGTCACTATCTTATTAGAGTGCGTAGGTACCGCTGCTGCCGCTGCGCAGTCGATCTTGGGCCCGATAGCACCCGGTTCCTTGTTCGCTTTCCTTCAAAGTGCTGGTGCGGGTGGCTATGGAGTTGTAGCCATGGATGCATTGACGAGAGGAGTGTTGGTTTTGAAGGAGCTGTTTGGGTTATAGAGAAACAACAGCGCTTTTGTGGTCTTGGATACGACGTAATGCAGTGATATTTCTCTATTTACGAGCGCGCTTTGGTATTTTGGTCCTAATCTAGCATCAGACGAGTGCCGGGAAGCAGTAATTCGAGCTGGTGCAAAAAGAAGCCTGAGAACTACAACAGAGCGACAGTGTACTCCATCAATGGAATGAGTGCTAGTGTGAGTGGCAACACTGTCGCTTGCAAGATAGCGTCGGTAGTCCATCAACGTCCGGCTTAGAGTCGAATATCCTTGTGACCGATTTAGTTTGAATTGATCAAGGTTGGGTGATAGCTAGTCTGATATGATGTGTATGCAATCACTCTAAAGTTTCTTACCCTAACACACGTACTCATAGATCTGCTTGGTGCCTCAAATCAAGCTCTTTATCTTGGGACGATACGACTGTCTATTTCCGAAGTTGCAGATCACTATTCTTGTTATTCAGCTGCTGCCATGCTCATCTAGATTCATTACGAAAAAGATAGGGATGGGAGTGTCTAATATGTGGTTAATGAAATATACCCTTTCAAACTCAACATAAAAGAAGGTTAAAAGTATAAGTAAGGGGGAATTAAAGAGTATCATTATGTAGCTAAATGAGCGTGACGTTATATTGTCCTATCAAAAATTTGACGGCATCCATGTACCAGTGGCCCAGCAACTGCACGTTTGGTGTGGATTGACTGCACTGCTAGCCCTACTCTTACGAGAACTCAACTTCTTTTTCTCTCATGATCCAATCAATGGGTAGCAATAGAGGGGAATTTAGCTTTCAAGATCGGGGGGCTGGACATTTGCGGGCATGTAGGACAGCGAGTACTGGTAGTAGCATACATTGGCAGACTACTCAACCTCGAGCCGTAGAAAATATAATCAAGCATCTAGTCTCTGGACTACAGAGTCCACATATCTCAATATCTTGCGTCTTTATAATTCCCTGGATCAGCATATTCACTAGGCCTAGCGAAGAGTCACCTGGTCTCCCTGTCGTCGAAGGCGTAATCCCCTCATGATGAATCAGTGATTATATTGCTGTTCAGTTCGTCTGTATAGAAACCTGGCCCGTGTGAGGGCTTGGGTGGATCGCCGATTATTTGTAAGTTATCACCGAGATTCTTGCTTGCACTAATCGTTTTCTTGCTGGTGTATTTCCCAATGAAGCGCAAGGGCGAATCAATGAAGCTAGACATTACCCCGTAGAGGTTGGAGAGCATAGTCCCAAGGGGCTTGTACACAGGAAGATTGGCACACAAAACCGCCGTGGCGCAATGAGCATGGGTCCATACTGTGGAAGCGCTCAAGGAGACTGCTTCTTCGTCAACGCGCTGCATCTAGCCATTCTGGTCTCTTCGGAGAAGTTTACCGTCAATGCCGCCGCTGGGCGAGTAAATGTACTTCATACGGAGGATATTGGTGACGATTGTGCTTTTAAGATTAGTCTCAAGGATCATCAATTCCTGTGAGGTAGACACTTACAAGGTTCCCAGAAGAAAGATGGTGGATGCAATCAATTTCATCTTGAATTGCATGTGCAAAGTAGAGATGGCATTTATTGGTATGGCAAGGATATATAAATCAATCGTCGTTTCCAAGATACCGATGACAAGAAAGTACAGGTTGAAGTTCAAACAATGTCCAGGCTCTAGACGCTTCCAGAGCTTGCTGATTGGTATGCACAATATCGAGTTCACTACCACAGCAGAAACCCACCATAACGCGCTAATCATGATGGCGATGGTGCAGGCTACCCGGTATTTTGGTGTGGCGAAGATCTGCCGGTACAGCAGAATCAGAGAGAGCCTGGCGCTTGTAAGTCCGAATGGAGCAATGTAATAACCGATGAATAGAGCCTAACTATGAGGATTAGACATGAAATGAGTTTCAACTAAGACGGAAACTATTAAGGGAGGCGATGGCTACCTTCAAGTAGTTTTCAAGTGTCTTCACTTTCGCTGGGGTAGGATTCTTTAGAAGCTCCGCGACAATATCGATGATTTGCTTGCTTGTATCTCCATTGAAAAGACCTGAGCATGTTAGTTTGCTTCAAGGTTAAAGGCATATGGTACTCACCCCAGATATCCGCAGTTGTCCCCGCGATATAGGCCAGGATCCCCAGCAGTGCCCATCCGTCATCTGCCTGGAAGCCTTTCTTAAGCGATAATTTGAACCAGAAGCGTAGAGCGGTGGATGATAAGGCAATAACAAGACCGACAATGGCGACAGCCAATCTCGCTTGAGCTGTCACACCTTCCGCCATGTTCAACGACAGGGGTAGAATAATTCAACTGCAGTCGGATGAGAGAGCTTGAAGACACAAGGACGTCGGCGTAGCATATATTTATCACGGGAGATGTCTATGAGATATGTACCGGCTATTCTTAGCAGTGTTCTATGAATGGGGGGTTACATTCTTGACTTGATTATTGTCGAATACTCTGTTGGCTACAATACTAATAGAGCTGGTATTTTAGGCAGGCTGCGCAGTATACACCTAGAGTGGGTGACAGACATTGTCACTTTACCCATCTCCCCCCCCTCGAATATCACTCTGCGTCGTATCTGATCAGCGTTGCGAGCCTATGAACGGCCATGAAGTACCTGGACACTGGCAGCGAATCTACGAGGTGATGGGCTCAATTTATCTTGCTCCCTAAATCATACCAGTGGGGACTCCAAACCGAACACCACATACTCCTGATACAGGTAAAGCTGCTTTATATTGACTTTGCAAAGATCTGGGCGTGGGAAAACCAGACATTAAGTGGGAATAATGTAAAATGGCGTCTATATAAAGATTCAATCAGGGTTTTTTTTTGGGGGGGGGAGGGGCGGCGGGGAGACGATCGACTTTGATAGGAGTTAGAATTTAACCCCCACTTTCCATGTCTGTATACCTCGAGTCGCACAAACCAACGGATTAATAGGCTTCGTTGAGTTGCAATCTTTATCTTGTTTTCTTTTTCTCTCTTTCTTTTTTTAGAAAGAGCCCCAAAGTTGTTTTTCCTATCTAGAATAACACTTTAGCCGGAAAGAGAGTTGCAAGCAAGCACCTCGGCAGCCATGTTTGATTTTACTACCAGAGAGGATTTACGGTAGGCTGTGACAGCCTACATATAATCCGTACATGTGTACATGTAGTGATACGGAGATGCACGCCGCATCCCGTGTGTGCAGTTCTCTTTCAGGTGCAACACTACCTGGGATGGCTGCGTATGAAAGGCGTGGGGGATCATGGAAAGGAACCCCCTATAGGTAATATAAACAACTATGCAGCGACCCAACGAGATAGTAGAGCCTCGTCAGGTAGTGAGTGAAATAAATAAACAACAGCAAGTAATATAGTTCGACTGGAAAAGAATCAAATGATCCCCTGAAGCTGGGATAAATATAGTTTTGAGACAGATCAGCGTTGAGAGAGGTCCAGCTCGTGATGCGCCGCGCCACGTAGAATGGGCACAGTGAATTGATTGCGGCTCTACCTCGTTAACGTGCTCAGAAAACATTGTCTATTCACAATATATATTTATAGTATACTTAGTGAGAGGGTCAGAACGGAGGGTCACAACGTGGCCAGAATAATAGAAGCCACAATTCTTTGCCCAGTTTCAAAGTTATTAGATCACAGGAAAAGCTCAAATATACGATACGAAACTCTCCCAATCCTTACTCATTCTGATACATTTACTTTTGTTCTTCCTCCTTGGGGATAGCTTAGATATTAAGCAATATCCCCATCGAAAACCCAGTCCTCAGAAAAGGTCCCCGAGGTGACATCAGATGTCGCCTTGAACAAATCATCATACACTCCAAAGTGCGACTGCGAATCCCTCGCCTGGCGGAAGTACTCCTTCCCTTGTGCCTTCATGACAGGATGATTCCACATAGTCGCCATCCACTTCCTAGCTTCATCAGTACTGCCCGCGAGCGGCACATTGTAGCTCCTCAGACGCTATGCAACAATCAGAATCCTCTTCACATCACATAATCATACACATTTTCTCATAGAATGACGAGGAAGGCAAGTAACTCACCCAAAGCACAGGCCAAAAGAAAGCATCAGCAATGCTAAACCCGCCACAAAGAAACCCCTGATCAGTCTCGCCGAGCTCTCGAAGTCGTTTACTGGAGGCCACGCGCACGCGATGCCACAGCGCGAGGAGCTTCGCCACATCTTTCGCCACGGCTTCGGGGAAGGGTATCCCGGGCCCGGTGAAGCGCGAGACGAAGTTCGAGGGATAGGCGTCTCGCAGCGCGGCGAAGCCGGAATGCATTTGGGCAGCGGCGACGCGCGCGAGGGCGCGCAGCTGCGGGTCTGCGGGCCAGAGGTTTTTCTCGGGGTGCTGGTCTGCTAGGAACTCTGCGATGGCGAGGGAGTCGGGGATACGGAGAGGACTTTCTTCCTCTGACGAGGAGGCGATGGCGCCGGGAGCTGGGGACACATCGAGAACGGGGAGAGTCGTGAGCTCGTGGGGAGGAGTCAGGGCGGGAATGGTGTAGTTGAAGTATTGGACCTTGTAGGGGATGTTGAAGTATTCGAGGATGAGCTGTGCGCGGACTCCCCAGCCTGGAGCCGTGTTCAGTATATGACTGACTACTTACCTACATTGGATTTTTCAAGCGCCAATGATCGGGCACACAACGGGAATTGTACTATCAGCAGAGAAGAAAGAGACGCACTCGAGTATCGTGTATAGTACACGTAAAGCGTATAGCTTGGTTCGGGGCTGTTTTCGTTTGCCATTATGATCGCTCTAGATGATGTTGTCGTGTAAGCGAAAGAGAGTAAATTGTCAATTGACGTCTTTACTTCAATGTATTTCTATCAAACACATATATATGCTCGTATATGCTGGATATATAGAGTATGTATAGAGGCTTGATGGCTGAGCATAGGTGTGCGTACAAGGCAGGATGGATGGATGTAAAGCAAAGGGCGCAACATGCGATTGATTTCTCATCACACCATTACCAAGCAAGGTGAATGAATATGCAGCGACGTGTAACCTTGCTCGCAGGTCTATGAGCTTTTATATAAGCTATAATTGCTATGCTGAGGCCATCACGGATGCGGGATGGTAAAGTCGGAACGATGACTGATGCATGGACCGATGACGGACCGCGTATGGGCCGTATTTTCACAGCTCATGTCGTAACTCTAGCCCGTTGGCTACTAGCATGGCATGGGGAATCACCTGCGCTTGCATTCTATGGCTCGGGAAAGACTCATATTGAGGTATGTTCATGGATCTAGCAAGCCTGGATGCCGATTATATAGGTGACATGCCGGCGTGTGAAATGTAGATGAGCATCATGATACTGCTCGGTCTGTACACGAAAAAGGACCTTCATTGGCATTACTTATATTTGTCCAAGATAGCTCAGAGAGTGAGGATGATTGGAGTAGACAACATTGGATAACTAACTACTTAAGCTATGGATACATATACCTACCTCTCATATATAACCTTTTAATGAGTATATTTCGAGCTCTTCTGTCTTCCCTGCGAGTATGCCTACCTAGTATAGTAACTGTACATACCTAATCCTAGCTTTTGAAGCTGGCGTATCTATTATTTCGATGTATTATTCGATGTATTATTTCGACTCCTTGGAGCTTCCCCCGTGTGTTGGAGATGCTTTTATCAGGTAGGTAGGAGGGGATTTGCAATGGCTGATATCGCTATATAAGGCAATATAATGCTATTGAGTTTTAGAGTGACGGTACACAGGCGGCTACAACCTGGTACCTCTATCTTGCTAGGGTGGGAGTACCGAAGCTTGTCCGCGCTAGGCGCTCCCTTGCTTCCTCCCCATCACGCCTACAGTTCTGTACAGTTCCTGCCAGCTCTCACTATCACAGGCCTGCACAGGCTATCATAGTAGAAGATAGCTATAGGAAGGTACTTCGTGCTACCTACAAGGGGGGCTCAAGTGCCCCAGCTCGTACCCACTGTAGCTGATAGAGCCAATAGAAAAGAGATTGATGCAGAGGCGCTAACCGGATATTCATCTAGCTTATCCGCAGCTGTAAGGTACATATGTGTACCTGTCAAGGTACTTGCAAGTACTTTGGCCTAGCAAGTACCGATGTACCTGGCGTGCCTGTTGGTTGTGAGTGAGTGTACAGGGAAATTTCAGACTCGGGACGCGAACTGCGGTTGTCTGCCACGCCCAAGAACACGACCATCAAGAACAAAACAAGCCACCACAAGACCATATCCCTTTCGATCACGATTTGTCGGCCGTCATAGCATCAATCATCTTCCATTCGACCCTCCGCCGACTCTTCTCTTTCCCGACACCCCGAAAACCCGACCATTCGACGCGGTTGTCCGCCCCAATCGCTAACGCCGCCGCCGCCGCCGCCGCCGTAGTCTAGCGCATTCAATATCTGGCATTGACATTGCACATCTGGCATTGGAATTGGAATCTGCACTACTCACAGCGCCGCCAAATACCGAGGGAGATGAGCATGCCTGCGTTTGGTGTGGAATCTAGTTAACTGCAGCCTGGCGCGACCCCTTCGTCGACACCATTCGTTCTCCCGTTCCTGTTGCACGCATCTGAACATGAGATAAGAGAGGGGGAGAACGAGAACGAGAACGAGAAAGAGAAAGAGAGAGCAGAAGGCAATTGATTCACACAAGCACCACTCATCACACCCAACCACCCCTAGTCGACATGGAAGGCCGAAGTCTCCCCCAGGCTCTCTCGTCCAGCTATGCGCCGCGTCTGCGCACCTACAACAACTCGCTGCTAACCCCCGTCCTCCAGTCCACCGCGCCCGGCCCCGTCGCGCGCACCACGAAGCGTGGCACCACCGTCATCAACTACGCCGAGGATGGCTATGACTACGATGACGATGATGATGACGACAACCGTAGGCGGCCCACAGGTCTGCGCAGTCTGCGCCGTGAGGACAGTGCCTCGAGGGCAGATGCCGGTGACAAGGTCGGCAAGGACACCAACGTGCCCGTACATCTACAGGGCATCTGGAGAGACTGGATGACCAAGACCAAGGGCAGCGCCGACATCAGCGCCCAGGCCCAGGCCGCCATGCCCGTCACCCTGATCCCTATTCGCATCGACGTCGACATACCTGCCTTCATCCCTACCGCCTCATTCCCCTTGCCGAGAGGCGTCACCCAGCCACCCATCAACGACCACTTCATCTACAAGCCGGGCGAGATGACGGTCCCTTACAAGTTGAGGGATATTTTCCTCTGGAATTTACATGAGACGGTTATCACGACCGACCAGTTTGCCCTGGGGCTTGTCCAAGACCTAGACCTACCTAATCAGAATGCCATTGCGAGCGAGATCAGCAAGCAGATTCGGACACAACTGGAAGAGTACGCTGGTGTCGCACTCCATCCCCTCTTCCATTCCGGTGACAGGACACCCACGAATGAAACTGTCGTCAATGGAAACGCCCCTAATGGAACATCTGCGCACGCACCGCAGTTGACATACCGTGACAAATCTGCCACGCCCGCCACGCCTCTGCCCCAGTCAAGTCGGGGCCCAGAGACGCCTATGCGGTACGCTCTCGACACCCCCTCCAAGGTTGTCCCATCACAGCTTCAGGACGTGACGGCGACCGCCACTCCCATCCCTGCAGATTCTGAAGACTATAACCCTGATGATACATACCGGTGCATTGTCACTTTGAACATAAACCTCTCGTCCGAAGTGTACACGGATAAATTTGAATGGTCACTGTTACACCCGCCCGGGACTGCCGAGGCCTTTGCCAAAGTGACTTGCGCCGATCTAGGTCTATGGGGTGAATGGGTTCCTGCCTTGACGCATGCTATTTACGAAGCAGTGCTGCGGCTCAAGAAAGAGGCTTGCGAGGCCGGAGGCTTGGTGGCTGGCTGGGGTGCTATGGGCGCCGAGCAACCAAACGATGCCGCCCATGGCGCCGATGCCGGCTGGCGTTACGACCCGGAGCAGCTTGCAGATAGCTGGGAGCCCAAGATCGAAACTCTCTCCAAGGAAGAAATCGAAAAACGGGAAGTGGATAGAGAAAGGCAGATTCGTCGTCTACGTCGCGAGACGGCCCGGTTTAGTAGTAACGCTGGTATGGTGGGTGGTATCCCCTTTGGCATAGGGGTCGAGGTGGAGGAGGAACGCATGGGGCGGGGTGAAAGGTCCAAGAAGAAGCGGAGGTTTCGAAGTCTGAGCCCTCTGGGACGTTCGGGCACACCGGGTGGTCGAGGAACACCTGACGTTGGGTATGGGGGCGGCGGCGTCGGTTCACTAACGGACCAAGAGAGGTTTAACTGGCGGTGTACTCACTGCCGTATCTGGGGTACTGGCGTATGGGCTGTTCGTGACGGTCCATATGGCCCTAGGGTAAGTAGAAGCTGTTCATCCAAACTAACTTTTTCTCCATTACTAATGATAATTCATAGTCACTATGCGCCAACTGTGGCCAATCCTATGAAAAATATCGGAAGTTACCGCGGTGGACTAAGAATCTCCACTTCACCGACCTTCCTGTCAGACCGATATAGAAGGCACAGGGCAACTAGAATAACGCTGTTTTTCCTTCTCACGTTTCAATCATCCAGCATCAATCAATCAATCAGTGTTTGACCCGGCTTTAACGGGCGGTTCAAGCCCACATGTATCGAATATGGCGTTTCTACGGAGGATCCTGATCGCTCTAAGGTGGGAGGGAGGGGAGTTTTTATCTCGTATGAAACCTAGGTAGGAGTAGTTGGCTATGTGATATAGGTAACCGGATAAGGTAGCAAAGGATGAATTGAAAGGAATTGCATTCAGCTGTGCCCACTTTAGAAAAGTGTAAGGAGAGAGGCGTGAAAATGGCACGAGGGACTTGGTATTGGTATAGTCATGTGTATATTAGAGTCAGACTCGAATTTCTGAAACTCGTCTTCTGTACTCGGTTTACGAAAACTAGAAGGCCGGTGATGCATCGTCGACCTGAGTGCCATACAACACCTTTTTGACGCCCTATTTTGCTATCCTTGATGAACGATGCCCTGTGGTGAGCTGATTCGTCGTCCGTCTTTCCCTTTCACTACTCACGCCGAACATACGACTCCAGACCTCATTACACAGCATTGTAGTATATACAAACACTTTTTTTTTTTTCTGTTCTTTTTTTTTTCCCTAATAAACACCCGGAACAATACGATAAGGAACATCTCTCTTGAACTGCGACCACTGCTCCCCGTACTTCGCCGAGCAATACTCATCCTGCACAGCAACCGCGCGCGAACTCAGATCCCAGCCCTGAAACAACCCCATCAGCACGCCGCCGATCCATCCACAGCCCACCATGCAATACCCGCCTCGCCAGAGGGCATAGCCGAAGTAATTCACGTGTCGCGCCCAGCTCCACAGCCCCTCCTTGCACACTTTCCCTCGATTCTCGGCGCGAGACTTGAACTCCGCGCGCTGACGCTCGGAAAGCGTCTCGATGGCCATGCCGGAGATATACAAGAGCGTGCCGACGACGGTGCTTACTGGTATTGCGAAGCCCTGCGTCGCGACACCGCCCGCGGGGAAGGCAATCCGCGGGAAGGAAAGTAACGACGTGGTGCCCAGCGCGAGAAACAAGAGCCCGTTCGCGGAGTTCACGAAGGTGTTGAAAGCGCTTACTGCGGCGGCGGCGGACGGCGGGAAGGATTCCTGCGACGTGGCGGTTTGCCAGTAGATTTGCTTTGCGGAGCTCCCTGCGCTCATGAGGAGGAGGAGGAGGGATGTGGGCGTGAGATTAGCGAGGGGCGCCATCCAGCCTAGTGTGTTCCATTTTGCTGGACCGGGGGACGCGGAGGATGAGGTTAGACTTGCGATGGGGAGGAGCAGGGATGACGGGAGTGATGCCGTTGTGTGGGTGAAGATGGTCCGGAAACCGAGAGAGGTGAGGAGTCGCACGCCGAGCCCTGAGACCGGTGATGATGGAGATGGGTGTGAGAGGAGTGCGTATTGGAGTGGGATGTCGGCGAGACGTAGACCGACGAAGGTTAGGGTGCCTGATAGTGTTTTGTTCTTCTCGCCGCGGCGGATTAGGTCGAAGGGTTTCTTCCGGTCGGACATTGTGTGTTTTGATACCTTTTTTCCCCCTTTCTTTCCTTTTCTTTCTTACATTGATGGATGGATGTACAAGTAAGTATGTATATACTACGCGCTCCCAGCGCTATCATGGATTGTAATCAATCACCGTGAGATGTTGGTTGGAAGTAAGATAGATAGATGAGTGGGAGACGAGCAGACGTGAGTTTTAAGTTTCGAGTCTTGTAAGTCTTGACACAATTATTAGTAAGCCCTTCATTTTCATCCGGCGGACGGACATAGGTAGTCCATGTGGATTTTCTATCTCGACGGGTAGGTGAGGAGGTATCATTGAGAACGTCCGGCCGAATATCAGATGTTCTTGGCCATGATGCAATCGACTCGGGACCGAGCGAGAGCGATGACGCTAGGATGCAACCTAGGATCTCTCTTCATTTTCGGATGCTTCCGCGCGGCCCGGTATTCTCTCTCTCTCTAATCGGAATGAGGGCGAAGAAAGCGATGAATCAAAATAAAATCGAGTTGGCTGACTGAGGTCAGTTGATTGTCATTTAGAATTATGTGTGAATGAAGTCGCTCAATTCTCACACGTATCAACGAACCAGCCATAGGTTAAGAAGACAGCGCACCGGGAGACATGCGCTGTTATTACTATTCATCTGATCATCTTACTCTCTTACATAGGTAATAATACATAAGCAACACATCGAACCAACGGTCCAATCTAACCAAGATTACTTCGCCGCAATAGCCTTCTTATAAGCAAGCTTCAACCAATTCGCGAATTCAACCGTGACATGCGCCCTCACGCCCTCAACCACCTCACACGGCGCACTATCAGGGATCCAGATACCCGAGTAAATCTCGACGCCCACGCCCCCAGGCAAGTCCCGGAAAGCCGTAATCGAGTGCGCGAACACCGTCCCATCCGCAAGGGTCAGCGCGTTCGAGCTCTTGTATGTGTCCGGGAACTCCGGGAGAGCGGGGATGAAATCCGGCGTCGTCTCGGGAATGCCCTTGAAATACGTGATCGGGCCGGGCCCCCAGTTCTCGATGGACTCGACGTTGGCCTTGGGATCGCGCAGGCCGGCGCCGGATAAGCTGAGGTAGTGCTCCGGGCTGGACTGCAGGAAATCGTTCGGCCAGCCGGTGCCGCCGAAGTAGAACCAGAGGGCAACGGTCGTTGCGTTGAAGATGTGTTTCGGCGCGTAGCCGCGTGCGCGCATCGACCCGCCGACGAACTTGCCGGTTTTCGAGGCCGACAGCGCGTCGTGCCAGTAGACGTCTGCGGCTGCGACGTCGTCCGCGATGAGCGAGTGTGTCGCGTCTTCGCCTAGACGGCTCCGGAATAGCAGGATGGCTTTATTCGCTTGGGGCAACTCGAGCGCTGAGAGGTCTTTCGACGAGCCTTCGATTACTTTCACATTAAGCTCTGTGGGCGTCTTCTTCACCGGACTGGCGAGGGCGCCGAGGCCAGCCGTGAGCAGAAGGAGGACATTCTTGAGTGCCATTGTCGCTCTTGTGCTGATGATGGCTGACTAGCGTCGATACTGGGCAATCCGTCAAGAAGTAGTCGTCGAGCGAAAGGCGAGTTGTCCTTGTTAGTCGCGTTGAAGCTCATGTTTTCACATTGTAAATGGGTGCTATCGATTCCTTTATATATCCTCTTGAGACGTAGTGTCATAACTTAGATTTCTTCGTCACGATGACTGCCAAGATGTAGATATTTGAGATAGACCATACATCTCGAATCCATCCTTGGCTTCCAATCTAATGACGAACGATCCTGGCTGTGGTGAGCAAGCTAACCGAGGCACAAGCTATACAGCAGGATTCTGGGGTACACCTGATAACTCAGGGTACTGTCAGGGGTTTCCTTCTTACTCTTTAGTAGTCTATATGGAGCGTTGGGTCCAATTGAGTTCAATTCGTAGAGTGAGCACTAGTACCAGGTAATTATACGGCAAGTATTAAGTGCTGCAAGGTAAAAACGTGGTCGAAACCGATACCGAAGATCTCGGTTTCGCAAATGAAGGTCCCGCTTACTGTTTGATGGTCGGACTAATGACAATTTAACAGTTCTGCACAAATCAGAAGCCAGTGGCATGTCATACTCCAATATACGGGATCCCAGGCTGTGCAGTAGTTCTGACAGAGCATATGCAAGCGCATTTGCTACTCACTAAACTTCTTGTCATTACTTGATATTTATTGACCAGCACGATGTGTCTGCGCCACGATGCCGTTGGCACTCATGCCAAATGACGAGATGAACCGCCATGTATGTTAGGAGTGTGAAAGCATCCGTTCAGCCCTCCCAGTCCGCATCAACAGGAGCTAGTCTACCTTCGTCTGCTAATCACCAGGCGAGTCGAGCGTTGATTTATTGACGGCTCCCGCGTCGGGAGATCTGCATTCAGTCTCTTTAGAAGCTCTTGGAATGGGTCGCCTAGCCTTCCATGTGTGTAGGGCTTACGGCAGGGGTCTCGGCTCACAGCCCCGAATGTAACCAAGCGTCATTGATAACTTAGATCAGGAAGCTTTTATTAAAAGAAAGAGGTTGCGAAACCGAGTTTGATTATTTCCTCGACATCACTATTAGTTAGGTGTAAGCCGTTGTGAGTAACGATTGCGCCCATTTACAATAAAGTATAACTAGTTAAAGCAATCTCTCTATAAATACCCAAGGCATTACTTAGATGAATTCAGATCTCTATATCCGGACGGGATGATAGCAATACCTATGTGACACGACTGGTGTATCCATGCGGGAGTAACACGAAAGTGTCCTTAGCATGGTGTTTTGCGTTGTCGTACGCGATCATCATTCGTCACAACAAGTCATAACACTTTTGTCTGATTGCCTATTCGGCTTCTGAGGAGACAAAATCGTATTAATGAAATTTGTACTTGAGCATGATAAAAGCAACCTCGTCGTCGGTTTCGTATTCCAAATAAGTGCAAGGTTAAGTACTATCAAGGAACTAAGGACACTTTCAAAATTCGACCATTGAATCTATGGGCAGGTATCATTGTGTCAGTCTCTGTCATGGAACAGAATAGGAGTGTATACTAAACCGCTACGTTATCCAAAAGATAGAAACGACGTTATAAGGTCGAGACCTTGCGTGTCTACATCAACTATATAGCACTATAACAGTCTCTCAAGTTCTCAGGTAGCCTTGTAGCACGAAAAGGGCTAAATGCCTTCACAAGTACACACATAGGCATCCTTATTCTCTTTTTTTTTTCTTCTATTTCAATATCCCAACAAGAACAGATACTTAATCATCAACAAAATCAGCAATGTAAATTGCTATTTAAATGTCCTACCCGAATACTATCAAGGCGCTTATATAACAAAGTAACCAGCGCTAGACCGTCAACTCTCCAGCAAAAGAAAAGGAAGACAGTCCAAGTGATGCTTCAATAACAGCCTTGGGTGCCATTACCCTGATACACCACAGGATCGATGCGGAACTGCGGAATAGGATTTGGATAATATGGGAAAGGGACCCCGCCGCAACCAGGCCAGAACCCGGCAAAGACCCATTCGTATCCGATACACTGAACCTAATCATTGAGGTAGGTAAGTTATCAAGCAAATTAAGTATGACCCAATTCAATGCAACGACATGGCAAAACCACAAGAACAAATTACATATCGTCGTGCCAATATCACATCCACCCATTCTATCCAGAGATAGATAACAACGACACACAGAGAGAGTATACATATATAAGAGAGAAAGCGAAAGAGAAAAACAAAAGAAAGAGTAAATGCTAACCAAACTCTCGCAATTCCTCTCACACGGCGTCCAATAAGGGCTCGTATCCCCACAATATGTGCCGAGCACGGGATTAGTGCAAGGACATTCGTCCGTCGAAACACCAGCAACACGCCCAACAGCCGTAGCTGACGCAAGGAACAGTAAAGTCGAGATAGTAAGTTCCATGATTGTCTAGTTTCGTTCGTTGTATTTTGTTCTAATATTTCCCGTAAATAAAAGTAACAACAAGTTTACCTCTGATTGCAACTGAAGAGGTAGATAGATAATGGAGAGTATGTATTACTTACTTAGTATTGAATAATACCATCGAGCCCACGAGTTGAAACAAAATATGACTATCCATCGCGAGCAAAACCTCCCTTTTATATCCTTTCTATTCCTTTAAAATCTCTTCCTTCACTTCCCATTCAACCCCGCGAATTCGGAACCAAAAAAAAAGGGTTGAATCAACTCCTTTCCTCCTTCCTTGCTTCCCGCTCAAGCCACACACAAAACTTCACGAATCGGATATCTTTTCAAGTCACTTCAATGCATTGCTTACTGCCAGCTGAAAGGTTAGTGTAAGCCACGCGATTTTTGTTTCCCCTTGGCTAACGACGTTTAACCCCTTAGGTTGAGTTATTCTCGGGCCGAGCCGAGCCGGCCGGGGAACGAACAGAAAGTTCAGGTCAGGTCAACCAAATAACGGATGTACGGTGGTAGCAGCAATGGTGCTAGATCACGTACCTCGCCCCTGCCTTTAGAGTCTGTGTATTCACGTACAGACCATAGTCAGTACTATGAACTTCAACATCATCGAATCGCAGGGAAGAGACAAGGAGAAAAAAACTCTTATAACCCATCCGCAAAACAGTGAGTTTATCCATGTTTATACATTATGAATTAACCTACATCAAGGCCGCGCTATATGATATGCTATGATGGCTGACCTAGAGGGAAACATTAACTAACTCTATCATCTAATAAAAAAAAAATGGTACATATATGCATAATTTAGTAATACCTTCCTACCCAACCCATCATCGTGTCATCGTGTAAGAAACCAAGACCGCCTGGTTGGACAAGATAAGAAGCCAACACGTGTGATGTAGGCTTGTTCTGCGAGGAGTTCTCATGATTATACAGGCAGGCACTGTCTCACCGCACAGCAGTGGTCCGTGCACTTCGTCCTCTGTCCTCGGTGGTGGTGGTGCGCTTAGGATTCGTAAGTTTCGTCCAATCATCCCACTCTTTGCTAATCTCCGAGAGCACGGAGCCCATAACATTGGCACTCGCCATCAATCCATGGGATTCGCCTTCGAGCACGCGGACCTCACACCTCCGCATCGCTTTGCCTAGCCATCGGACATTGTCCACGGGGACGCGCGTATCCCTGCTGCCGTGATGTATAACGACGGGCCGCGTGATGTCGACGTAGCGGAATCCGATGGTGTGTCGGCGCTCGAGACAGACGAGCAAGTCGACGGCGGGATTAGCTCCGGTAGTAGCCAGATCCCAAATAGCATGTGTTAGTCGCTTGTCATAGATGGTCTGCCGCTCTTTGTCGGCCAATGCATCCGCGGCGGCTGCAAATATTGCATCCTGTGGATTCTGGTCATTGCTGGTTGCACGAGGTCGGTCGAATGGCCCGGCGTCCCCAAGAGAAGCTGTGATGTCAGAATCGAGGATGTTTTCTTTGTCTACCCCAGACACAACATCTTGTTTATTAGATGCTCCCGTGTCGCGGCCATGATTGGCCGACGATTTACGCTTGCCTCGGCGAGGGCTATTTTTGGGGAGTGAACTTGTGATTGAGCTGCTTGTGGCCGACATGAACGAGCTGTTTGCAGCTTTGAGAAAAGGGGTAGGTAGAGCCCGTAATATTTTCTGTGACGTAGGTATGGCGTTAGTTGGGGGTGCCTGTGTTGTCCCAAACACATTCATCTGCGACGGTGGAATCCAAGGTGCCAGCAAGTGAATCCGTCCACGAATATGCTGTGGCATTCGCAGCGCAGTGGCAAGGGCGTAGATGGCGCCGGCTGAGTGGGCTAGAATGGAGAATTTTGTGACTTTGAGCGCCTGGCAAATGGCGTACACATCATCTAGTTATTGTTAGCAAAGCTAGAATCATAAAAAACCTGGACACGTACCCGGCCAGCTCAGAGGCGTCGTTGTTCCATCGTATGCTTCGCTATCTCCGACTCCAGGTCGATCAGGGGTGATTAAGCGTAATTTCAGAGCTACGCCAAGTTCGTCATAGAATGCGGTAATATAGCGTGTCAAGCCCATGCCGACACAGCAAAACACGGCTGAGCCATTAGGATCTCCTACCTCGGAGAAGGAAATGATGCGGCCAGTCTGAGGATGTCGGATTTTCTGAGACAGTCGCGTCGAGCAAAGGTAGGATTCAACCGCATCATCGATTGAATCGGCACTCCCAGGCCGCTCGTAGCCGACAACGGGATCAGACATGATCGCATCCTTCGCATTATCAGGAGACCCGGGACTCTTAGGTCCAACCGAGAGACGCTGTAGTCTAGAGCTGCTTCGCTTGGGTTTGATCATGTCGGCGGTAGGGTCTGGTGTGCCACGACCGGACTTCCTACGATCGGCGCTTTGAGAACTATGACGCCTGTTCTGATAGATAGCTGGAGACGGTGCGCCGTCGTCGATTCCAGGTGCCTCCAATTGCTGTCCCGTAGCCGCCTTCTCATATGTAAAATTAGGATCGCGAGAACCCTGGGTCGTGGTTGAATGGTCTCGCGGTGGGTCCGTAATGCCTTTCATTAATATGTCTTCGTGTCGTCGCTCCGTCTCGGCATCCGAGGGTTGTCGATGTATTTGCTGAGCCTTTGGCTCGGAGGAAATCTGGTCTTCAGGGATGAACTTTGCTGTAGCTCCCTCGCTTCGTTGCCTAGACGATTTGCGTGAGGATCGTCTTGTACTTCGTCCCGATCGCAAAGAGGATTCGCGTAAAGGGATGGGTCGCAGATGATGCACGGCATCAGGTGGAGGTCCATTATTAGGTGAGTTATCGTCGAGATCTGGTATTGTGGGCTCTTCGTTGATGGTTGTTTCGGCGAGGATTTGGTCATTCATGGGCGAATAGTTACTGAGGTTACTAGATTTGGAAGTCAATCCCCCAGCACCGGCGCGCTTCTTCTCACTGTCACTAGCACGGAGACGTTCTCTCGAGCTCATGTACATAAGACCCTTATGGCCTCTGCTCAGCTTCGTGGTCCAGCTCTCCTGCGATGACGGCTTGCGCAAATCGGGCGGCGCGGGCAACCCCCGTTCAACGGACAGATTGCCGATGCTATGTGTATCGTCGTGTGACGATGATGCAGATCCCTTGGACGAAGGTCGCGAGCGAAGCAGGGACTTGAGACCGAGGGAGGAAGATTCACGACGAGGCGACTTGGGAGCTGTGATGGGAGAGAAGCCCGAGGGAGGTTTCGAGGTGCGAATGACTGGCGGGCTCGCAGCGAGGTCGGCGAGGTCGTCTTCCTCCTGCAACCGATCAAGAGCGTGTATGTAGGCACCGTACTCGACGCCGAAGCTGCCGTCCATGGGCGAGATTGGACTTGGGATGGACAGGCTGGGGTCGTCGAAATGCTTGGATGCGGGCTGTGCAATGGCGGACAGGCTCGTGATTAAAGAGGAAATGACCTCGGGAGACGCAGGTGGGATGGATCGCCGGTCCTTGGTGTCACTATTGTCACGGCGCAGCTGGAGGTGCATGGAAGGATCGATCGGCCTCCGACGTGATGATGTACGGGGTGGATGGACGACTGCGGGAGTACCTGACGAAGTAGGTAGCGATGAAGATCCGAGGCCAGCATTAGACGCCGAATTGGAGCTGAGGATGCCTCTAGAGGCGCCCCTATCTGTGGTGTAGTATTCCATGATTGCGGAATGCTACCGAAGACGACTCGAGGGCGGGACACTGCTGGCAGCCGGGCGGGCGGGACTCGGTGCGTCTTGTTCCTGGTCGAGTCTCGAACGCGCGCTTGCTTGCTTTTTGCATGTAGGAATAAATTACATAAAAATATTGAAATTGGCCTTGGGACAACGCAAGCTGGTGGCCCAGGAAGGAATGATGCAAGCCGTTAATGATACTAAGGAAGGGAGCGTGCAGCAGACATGCGATGGGGATAGATGAAGTAGCTACCCGTCCGACGGACCTAGCCAGGTGGGATAAAGACGCAGACGATGCGATATAGATGCGATGATGGATGAATAAGGTGGGTGGTGGACTACGAAGTATGCAATGCCAATCGCTTCTGTGGAGTGGTGCCGGGGTGTTGGAGGCAATAGCGGCAGACGGGCGCGTGTTTGAGGGCCTGGATGGAACGGGTATTATTACAATTGATGCGAGTAAGCAAGGAATGGTAGTATGGTGAGGTCGTATCTCTATCACAAGTCGAAAGGTGATGTGGATGTGATGGGCGAGGTCATAGTCGTTGTCGTGGTCGTGGTCGTGAGCAGGGGAGGGTCGTGAGGATTGCGAATGCGACGCAATAGCCAACGCTAAACTTCAGAACCGCGGACTTCCGGGAAAGAGTAGAAACGACGGACAAGACAGTTATAACCACATGACGACGTGGTTTTTTTTTTTCAAAAGCAAAAAATGTCGTCAATTGAATGTCTCGTCGCTGTCGTTACGGATTTCCGAGCATTCTTCGTCCATCCTGTCTCGTCGCAAGTCCCCCCCAAAAAGTTAGGGGTTGCTAGAGGGAGACAAGAGAGATGAGAAACAGGGGTAGAAAAGCGGGCGGGATCAGCTGGATCAACGTTGCCAAGTACCTTGGATGTACCTCCACTACTGATAAGCAACCTTGGAAGTATCTTTCCCCCGCTTCCCCTAGAAGATAGCCCCTGATGCCTGTAGATAGCATTCGAACGATACTTCTAGGTACTTGAGTCAAGGATCAACGGTGGTGAGCCAGGTCTCAAGCATGTCTGGCTTTGTTTGAGGGGCCCTTCCTGACCTGGGTTTACATTCTTATGCTATCCAGGTTTCGACAGATGAAAATTCACTTATGTTTACAAGATGTGATGTGATGGTCCCTCTTTTGTAGGTAGAGTCTTTCAAGTGTCCTATCAGCTCGTGACAGAGAACCTGCAGAGTACATGTCTCTCTTATTTCCACTGCATAGACGCTACAGCGGTAGTGCATCAGAGGTGCAGATAGGGTGCAGATAGAGTGCATAGTGCCCTGGCAGCCCCTGGTTAGGCCACCAGAGCCCATCAGAGTCCACTGGAGTCTGCGAGAGTCCCACTGTATATTGGAAGGGGCCTCCACCAATACCCGCGAGCCCCTGCAGCGGGATTGGATGCCAGGCTTGGATGCCAGGCTTGGGTCTGCTTGGGCAGTTCTCAATCTGGCAGCTTAAGTGGACTGCAAACTTTTCTGGAAATGGCTTCATGTTCTTTTAGGCAAGGCGGGCTCGCTCGGACGGTGTTCGGGTCTGTTCGGGGGCCAGTCCGCTGGAGTCCGCTGGGTTTGGTGGGCTCCATGACAGACCATGACACGACTCTGGCACGAGTCTGCACGAGCTACAGTGCCTGGTAATTCCGACGCGACGTGACAGGCATACCTATCTGCCTACACATACTTACTTACAGCAGATTACAGTAAGTGCCACGTTGATGCATTGTGATATATGTACAGTATATGTAAACCTTGTGATTTTATGTAGCTAACCTAGAAGCGCATCAGTAGGTACTGTCTTTACGTCGAACCGAATGTGTAATGAAGACCGTCCCACGTCTCAGCTCTCTTTACCCTCAGCTTGACTCGATGGTCATTCGTCCACTCTACCATATCAAATCCTCGCCCATTTGTTCATTGATTGATTGATGGATTCACTGTTGATTGTATTGGATCATGGCATACGTAGTACAGTAGGCATCTTCTCTGCCTGTAGCCCCGCCTCGGTCGGTCGGTCGGATTCCCGTTCCTAGGGCTCAAACAAGCAAACCCGGAGCCGGGATGGAGACAGATCCAGGGTAGGGGTCCCGGGCTGCCAAGACCAACTACGTCATAGCTATTCCTGACTATAATCCACCACCGATATCATCATCATCATCATCATCATCACAACCATGGTCATCGACCAACCAGAACAGCTTGAGCTCACCTGCGTTCGAGGCGGGTAGATAAGCAGCAATTCGGCAAAAATCAAGAATTGTCCTGGTTTTGTGTAGTTGCGTAACGCTGGACTTATCTTCTTGGTCGTGTTCATCTGCAAACGAGCCCCGCCGAAATTTCATCGCTCGTCTCACCAACATTCACACGCACACACAAACGCAGTTGATTCAAATATACTGACTTACGCCGAAGACGCAAAGTTCATGCTTCCATTATTGCCTACACAGCTGCCAAAATGGACGTCATCCTCTCGCTTCCCATCGTCAGCTACTTCGCCGCGCCGATGCTGACATCCTGGTCAACATCACTGAACCTGCTCTTCTTCTACATGACATGGACGACTCTCGTCTTCTCGCACTCGCCGCTCAAGATCGAGCTGATCGGCACTCTCGCCTTGCGCATAGTCTTCTGGCTTGTACCATCACTCTTCTTCCTATTCTTTGACTCGCTGGTCCCAAGCCTCGCCGAATCAATCAAGCTATACGGCGCGGGGTCACTACCACATCGCAACGCATCGTCACTCGCCAGACAAGCAGCTCTCGCTATATTCAACCTCGCGCTCTTCACCGCTCTTGAAGGCGGTATTTCCATGGCCGCGACGACGCTTCTCCATCGCCCGCTCTTCAAGACGAGCAGTACCCTCCCTTTGCCCTGGCAGATCGTCAAGCACATCAGCACACTGTACATGGCGCGCGAAACCCTCACCTACTACTTCCATCGCTACATGCTGCATTCCGGGGGTCCAATAGCCAATCTCCACGCTCGGTACGCGCACTCGCGCAAAGCCGCGGCGCCCTACGCTCTCATGCTCTACGCAGACCACCCCATACCACTCATGTTCAGCCGCTTACTACCCATCTATCTCCCGTCCCTTGTCATCCGCCCACACTTACTCACGTACTTCCTCTTCACGCTCCTCACAACCATCGAGGAGACGCTGTCCATGTCCGGATACAGCGTCGTCCCGGGGATCGTCATGGGTGGTATCACGCGGCGGACGGCGACGCATTACGCAGGTAATGGACGAGGAAACTACAGCGCCTGGGGCTTGCTGGACTGGATCCACGGCACGAGCGTGGGAAAGGACGTGCTCGAGGATATCCGCGACGAGGCCGAGAAGCACCATCTCAAAGACCGCGGACGAAAAGCCGTCGATGATACCAATGGCTTTGTCCAGGATGGCATCGATAATCTGATGAAAAGCAGGAAAGGGAGGAAGAAGAGGTCGAATGGAGAGTGATGTCTATGGGTATGCCTGATATAGCTTTGCCTGGTGCTAGGTGGGAGTTAGTCGAGGCGTTTTGTTCTAATACCATTTCGGATACCCCAGGATACCCCAGAATAATACTCACTTGCTCTATGATTGGTGGCGTTTAGGCTTGGTTACATACATGAGATCATGGTTATCAATACTTGACTTCTCCTTTTCGTTATTATTAAGTTTATGTCCTGTTTCTTAATCGCACGCTAGCTCGCATTCAATGCAATGAAGAGAGAACCTATGTGCCACGTAGTTTCCCAATTATCTAAGATTCACCAGGACATATTGCGCGATGTGACATACAACTAGTGTTATACAAGCTAGACACCGGGAAAAGAGTACTAAGTCTGCCCTCTTGGAGCTATGTGCGGCGTAGCTATCTAGGATGATGCTGAGACCGCGGATAAGTTTTTTTAGTCTCTGCGAGCGCGAATGGCGCAGTAGATACAGGTTATATATAAGATAAAACAGACTAAAACTTGCCTAGGATTACTCACGAATGGGTTCCCGCTTTGGGAGGCAATTTATCATAAGCTTTCAGTACTGGCAACGTGATTACCACCGCTAAAACTAAGATAACAGAGATGATGAGGATAGTCTTGACGGGTCGCTTCTTAGCTGACTCAAGCCTCTCAGTTAACGAGGTATCCGATACAGATTCAGGTCTCTGCAATAGGGGGAAACATGTGATAGAGAAGAAACTTGATGAAATGACGGGGTTATTCGTAATACGGTTGCCGTGATCATGGTTTTCCCCAAGGCGTTTGCTCTGGATTTGGCTGCCTGATATCTCGTGGTGGACCCCTGCGGGTACAGGCTGGACCATGGTGTGTAGCTGGTGCAGTGAGAATACAATACAAGGGAGTATGATTTAATGCATGGAAACAACAACTATACCATGTATACGTGGGAACAAGGTGTGAACGAAAGTGAAGTAATGCCGGTATATACGAGAAAGTAGGACATGAAGTAGGACACGGAAGATCTGAAACGATAGTGGCTTGAAACCGGGATAAGCCAACAGGCAGAGACCGCCATTGATGGGGCGGGGGAGATGTCGATGCCGTTGGGCTTTTCGGTATGGCTGCGGCTACACTGAATGAGCATTCCGCCTCGCGTACGCCATCTTGACAATGTCAAGTACAATATTACCACTTGGTTTTAATGGACTGAGACGCTACACTATGATTTGCCCTCTTTACTTTTACATTTCTGTGACGTCCAACAACTAAGAATGTACTGAGATGCCGCAAGTCCTTCTTTCATCCAAAACAAAACATTCTTCAATTTCAACATGAGCCACCGAGATAGCATCATAAGTGCTGTCCCCATGCGCGAATTGTAACAACTGGTAACTGGAATCAGCTTACAGGCTCTTGCATTTAGCGGGCTGCACAATTGACATGCCTTTTCGTTCTCGTGACGAGGGAACTCCCCAATAATGGGCTCTTGTCTTGCTCTCATGCCATTCTAATGAAACAACACTGAATGAGCCCACCAATTACCTCACCAATCTTCCCGGCGACTCGTTTTAAACACATACAGCGGCAAGCTGCACTGCAGAGCAGCGATCAGCATGGAAAGAAGCTTCTTGGCCCCCAAGAGGCCAGTTGAAGAGCCAATCGGGGGATCTCAACACCTTCACGGGGCGTATGATTACTACATATTACATGCGGCTGGCTGCAGGCTGTAGATTAAATCCACCTTGTCGTTAGGCGGACTGGGCAGGGGGCAGGACGCCTTCGAAACCATATCTCAGATACCCCTCTCTTCCTCTCCCCCCGAGACCCGGTATTGTAAGATAAAAGGGTCTTATTAGAACCATGGAAGGTGTCGGTGCTGCAGCTAGTATTTTCCAGCTCGCAACAGCTGCTGTATTAATCATCCAGGCCATTCACGACATCCTCGTCGAGGCAAGAGAGGGGTTGACGCACGCCTTTCAGAGAACTGCTGAATTAAAATCTCTGCAGACTATACTGGACCTTATCAAATCGTCCCAGCCATCGTCCCCAGACAGTCTCCAAGGGCCACTGCGAATTGTTCACGGACATCTTCACGAATTACACGAACTCTTGTCCAAGGTCCGTGATCGGCCCAGAACACCAATATTTCTCCGCCTGTGGACTGTTCGAGGTCTCATCAAGACCGAGAACAAGATTATCGAAGGCCTAGATAACCTCGAACGCGCCAAGAGCAGCCTTGTTTTGCACCTTTCTGCAACTCAAAGGCAAACATTGGATAAGATTCTAGAAAAGATGAATGAGCAGGAGACTAAACGCGTGCATGGGTCTAGAGGTAAGTGCTTAACTTCGGCATCCATCTTTAACAGACTATACCTAGCAATCTTCATACCTTCCTGTTGGAATTATGTCTCGGACATGAAAAAGCCGGTGGCTGGGTACAACGACCAGTCGACAACAGGCCCGCAATACGTACATACGTATTCAGAGACAATTAACCTTTTAGCTAGGTATAACTATACAATACACAAACTTTACGGCTGGAGGCTGGAGGCGGGAGGCGAAGGCGGCACCCGTTTAAGTTACCTACGGGTTTTCCCTAAGGGGTTTTACCAAATGGAGGAGGTTAACCCCCTTAGCAAACGTTTAAGGGCTACTGGATAGGATTGAAATACGCTTGGCGGATCAGACCGTAGTGACCACGAATGATTCTGGTATCTACTTGTTGGCATATGGCCAATTGTGGCTATATTGCCGCTAGTATTGAGTGAAGATTATGGGCTAAATACCTACCCCCCCAGGGAGGTCAGCGCGGGTGTTAAAAATAAAACAACAACAACAACAACGACCCACATATTACATCTGTCTATATAAACGGAGGTACCCTCCTACACTACTGTACCTAGACTGTTCCTTAAGGCAACATACCATACCGTATACCACTCATGCCCTAGTATTTCAACACTTCCATTCCATTGTTATAATACTGAATTTACTGCTCTAGAGTTGGTACTCGACCGAAGTCAACGGAGCTCTAGGTACGGTTCCAGTCCCCGTGTAGAAGAGATTGTCTCCCCCACAGAGAAAGATACCGGATACGCACTGGTTCCCAGGCAGCAAGGGCACATAATGACCCTGCGGAATAATTATAGCTCCCCAGCAGCTCCCGGAGCAGCTCACTCCAAACCTGAAGAGGAAAACGCAACCAATGCTCCTCACGGGAATGCTGGCCATCGCTGTGCCGCCTCCGAATGGAACATTACTGGCTCGACGATACAACCTCCTACAGGGAGCGATTGGCAATAAGATTACTTATGCCACTCAACCCCCTTCCTCGTCCACTCCTTGAAGTATTCCTTTATACACCACCAATGTTATGAATCAACAAAGGGAAGAAGTCCATTATGACTACCTCAGATGGTGTACTTTCATTAAATACATGATCGGGTCTGTTGAATCATGTGGTCAATCCGACTCGACGAAACAAATATCCAACCCATCAAGTCTGAGACAGCAGGGTTGAGACGTAAGAGTTGGTCGTCCTTTCTATAAATTGTCACTCTCTTGGTTTTCTTCTTTACTGCGACTTGGGCTTAGATTCAGGGGATTGAAACGGTCTCATTTTTCACGGTCTATGATTCTTGTAGCTTTTAAGCTTGGAATCGTCATACTTTCTTACATACACATGTAGCGGTTAAAGGCGACACATAGAACTCAATATTATGACTCCCACATTTGATATGGGTGAGGAACACATGGACCTTGATAACTGCAATCCACCCTTTTAGTACGAGTACCTTTGAGTGTATCTCTGAACCTGGCCCTTTTTGAACTCAATCTTGAATGAAGAATTAGTTGTAAGTGAAGACTCATGCGTGTGCGAATGCCATTTCTGTGTGCCGGAGATGTGATTCTTAGAAGTTAGTCGCTCCTTGGCTCGTCTGCCCCAAGCTACTAGTAACTGCGTGTATATGATGGCCATCGGCATGACCGAGCTGTTTAAACACTTCACTAGCCGTGAGGCAGTGTAAGCTATAGGAGCTGTTTTGTTCTCAGGTGGTACCAGGCAAAGTGCGCATTATCTCAGCCATTTCCATTTGTAATGATAATCGTAGAAGAAAAAAGGCCACGAAAACTAGCTCGATAGAAGGCTGAGGGTATAACCAATGAGATAAAAGTTTCAAGATGCACATCCTCACAGGATGTTACATCGGTGCTAAGAGGGGTTGTGAAGAATATCCTTGAGTTGCCATGCTAGTCTCAAGACAGATGTCAATTATATCCGTAAACCTTTCCAATGCTGGCTAGAGCCCGGTATAACCGATTAAAGATCTTATTTTTTTTTTTTTTCGGATCTTATGCAGCTAAGTCTTGCCGGCTTCCGGAGGGGTGGATATGCTGGTCCTCAGATCTCTTAGTCGGGCAATAGCCTCTCCTCTAGGCACCAGACATTGCTAGATGCGATAACTAACGCAGGAGGCATCACGGCCGAGACTCAAATGATACAGGAACTAAGAATCTGCATCTCTTGATTTTGCTACACTAGCAAGATGGGTAGGTGATGATAAACCCCCTGGACACATACATGTAGGTATATCACTTTATATAATACGGTCTTCCTCCCAACTACCGAGAGTAGGTAACGCCATACGTTTTGTATGCATGGGGCGCTTGTGATATTAGATGTAGTGGCCTATGACGACTCTCTCTTTATTCAATGGTAAGTACCTACGACATGTCCCAATCAACCCTGCATGAACTACTGTGTAAGTAAATATAATCTTCTCATGGGATGCCACTGTAGCATCGCCCAGACCTAATGCTTCTCATGTGGGGTATAATGCATTCATCCCCCGTCGAGCTGGATATGCAGCGGGGACACTATTCTGACGTGGTATTCAGCTGTTGCCGCTTTTGTATCCGGTTGGTCTAACTGTGGCTTAGTCCACACTCTCTGCCGGCCTAATTGGGTTGAGAGATGTGATGGTCTATCAAAATGCTGCATGACACCAATTACTTCAGCTCTTGTTGTGCCTGAGAGTTTAGCCATTGCCGGGCCATGTTAAGGTGAAGAAGCCGATGAGAGGTTTGTGATAGAGTCACTCCGCTATGCAACACCGTCTGAGGCCTCTTGGTGTCCTTATTGTACATAGTGGCGATAGCTGTATGCGCGGAGCGGGCATTTGCGGCGAAGAGCCTGCATGCACTGATCTTCATCTCACATATTCGCTTATACTCTGCCGTGTTTATATAACAGTGACCTCTGACGAGCAGATTTCTCTGTTTCCAAGTTAACCTACCCAGAGTGTCCGACGCAAATAGTTCTCAATTGATCTTCAGTTCTTCTCTAAGCTCATCTCTTAGCTGTCGTGCTGTTGCCCACAATGTCGCAATATGATGAGCTTCTTAGTCACGATCTTTTAGATACTCGAGTCGACCACTTTGACTTTCCCCAGCCTGAGCAGCTACGCCTTTCCTACGAGAGAGCAAGGGCTGTCTGCCAGAAAAGTGGTATGTCGCAACATATGACTGACTGATGGCTTACTTGTACTAATTTTCACCAGGGATAACAGTTGAAGATGTGGTCAAACTAGGGCCCAAATTCTGGGAATTCTATCGTCATCGTAAGTGATCCCTAACTTCTCTACACTGGGAAAGCTATCACTATACTTAAACATTGCACGTAGCCATCTTTTGCAGAGACTCGGCCATGGGAACTGCTCTGAGTATCCACTGGAATCTGTGCATTGGGACTATTGGGGCGTATGCACATTGCCGACCAGATCTTGCACCATTGCTGGAAAAGCTCATCAGGTTCGACCTATGTGGTGAATTCTTGTTAACTGAGATTGGGCGTGGATTGGATGCACGTAACCTGGAAACAACGGCAACACTGCAGTCAGACGGCTCTTTCGATTTACACACGCCCAGAGAATCTGCTGCCAAAGCTATGCCACCAACGAGTCCGGCAGGTGGTATAGGCCGGGTTGGTGTTGTGTTTGCACGGTTGATGGTGAACGGTGCAGACCACGGCGTGAAGCCCTTCGTCGTAAACCTGAGCGACGAGAAGGATATGCTGCCGGGTATTACGTCGCGTCTACTACCGAGACGATGTGGCGCCAAAGTCTTAGATCACGCTATTACTACTTTTGATCATGTGTGCCTCAACGCGGGATCGCTTCTGGGATCACTGGACCGTGCCGATAACCAACGGGCCGAGTTCTTCCGCCAGATTCACAGAGTAGCGGTAGGAACACTATCGCTCTCCATGGGTAATATCCCTTCTCTCCAACTGAGTGCCTTGATTGCTGGGACCTACAGCTCCAGGAGGCGTGTCGCGGCAGACGGCGGGAGAGAAGGCATACCTATCATTCAGTTTTCGACGCAACATAGACCAATTCTTGATGCTATTGTTCAAAGCTGGGCATATGATGCATTTGCAGACGAGGCTATATCCCACTTCTTAAACAACGAGCTTAGTTTTGAGGCTCGCCACGCAATCGTGGTTTGTTTCAAGACTGCCGTCGGTACGGACACTCAAACCACTATTAACGAGCTTGCCGAGCGTTGTGGCTGGCAAGGGCTGTTTGCTCATAATGAAATTATTGAATTGGCAATGGCTTTGAGGGGAAATGCCATCGCTGAGGGTGACTATACTGTCTTGTGTATCCGTGAGTCATCTCCATGCACGATGCTTCTATTGTGGTACCATGTCAACTAACATCCTGAGTAGGGCTGGTATCTGAAGTGCTCCTCGGACGATACAAACTCCCTGAACCCAAGGATAGAACGTGTCTCCTTGCGAAACACGAGGCCGGCGTATGGCAAGAGGCTCATGAGATGCTGCTGTCTCTTGGGATCACCAATTACCGTAGTGAGGAAGTTAATGCCCACCTATTGCCACGTTGTCGAGATATGGTCAAGGCTGCGGGACATAGGATGGCGTATGAGGCAGCTGTTGCTAGTGGGAAAGTGAAGCCAGCAGCTCTGCGACTTTTCGAATCATCTTGCATCAAATCGGATTTGAGCTGGTATTGCCAGTCCGAGGGCTTTAAACGAAACGAATTTCTTGCAAACGATGTAAAGGCAGTGAAGGAAGCACTCCCACTTCTCCAGGAATTCCTCACTCAGAGGCGGCCATTGAGAGCGACAGTAGCCCCTATAGTACACGAGACGTCATGGAACGAGTTCTTTGAGAGCCTTCCTATCTTCCAGCCTACAAGAACTGTCTCATCAGCATCGCCGGCATTATACCGATTATAAAGCCTGCGAGGGAAAAATCAAAAGGGTGTCAACATGTATTGTAATTAAAGAACTAAGATCAAATAGTTAGATAGAGTCTTTAGACTTGTACTTTTGAAATAGACCAAATGCAGATGGCTGGCCCCGGAGCGCAACATTGCAATACTATATAAGAACAAGCACAGCAGGTACAGTTCTCGGTGCTCTCAACATTCATACTGCTGGGCGTCTATTTGAGAGGGATTTGCGGTCTTACAGATCAAAGCGCGAACACCTAACGAGGTGTTGATGACTCGATAGTATCGTACTTAACGATGTTATCATGCGAGCTAGTAGGCTTATGCTTCAGTAGATTGCCTCCGGAGAAGTGCACTCGAAGTATTAATATCAACAGCTCGTGATATGAGGCGGCTCGGCGGCTAAGCCACGAAACAGAGCGACAACAACTGTTCACATAACATCGATGTGCGCCAAATGATTGACGAAATAATGCAATGAATTTTTCCATACCCAATCATTTGTTGGCCCGCATTCTTATCAGAGAATCAAGCTCGATCACGTAACAGCGGTCAGGGCGCACCCGACTGTTTGGCCTTGGCCGGTTGGCACCCCAACTTGGCATACTTGACCTGCCCCTTTCGGTTGAATCTCATCAACAGCCCCTCGGTCCTCGATGCAAGCCAAGCCCTCTCGATCGTGATGGGCCTATCATGTAAGGTCTTCACGAACGACGTGATTTCGACGAGCTCTCGGCCATCGGAGTGGATCCTCGACAAAAAAAAAAAGGGTATATAGCTTCGAGGAGTACCGCAATGTAGCTTTGGCTAGGTTATTCTCTTGAGATATGTTTCTCGTGTCGCCTGCTAATCTTCTCGGCGGGAATTGTTAGTGAACGACGATGAGGTTTCTGACGGTCCTTTCGGCACTCTTGCCGCTGATTGCAGTTGAAGCAGCCCATCCGAAGCCAAAAATTAGCTCCAAGAAATTACAAGCCGAAATAAAAACGAAGAAGTAAACCCACACCCATGCGTTTGTGATTTATGGATTGACTGACACGGGATGCAGTCTCTGGTCTCATCTGGTCGCTCTCGACAAGATTGCTGCTGCTAATGGTGGCAATCGAGCCTTTGGGCTTCCTGGCTACGCTGCATCTGTCGACTATGTCTGGGAGAAAATCTCGAAGATCAAGGGCGCCAAGGCATGGAAACAGGATTTCCCCGCCCTTTTCAACTATGTTCAATCTATCGAGCTCAAGCTGAATGATGAGTCATTCTATGTCTATGGACTGACCTATTCTCCATCCACTTCCGCCGAGGGCATCACTGCCGAGTTGGTGCTTGGCCCGGAAGGAACCTTGGGTTGTAATGCAAATGGCTACGCCGACCTCGATGTGAGCGGCAAGATTGTTATTGTTGACAGGTTCCAATGCCCGACCGGCGGGACGCTTGCAGGTCGTGTTCGCCCAGCAGCTGCTTCTGGTGCGGCGGCCGTCATTGTGTACAACAACGTCGAGACAAACGTGACTGCTGGTACACTAAGTGCCCCCAGCGCCGACTTCGTCCCAGCCGGATTCATCAACCAGGCTGATGGCCTTTCTTTGAAGGACCGTCTTCAAGCTGGCGAGAGTATTGTGGCCTATTTCCAGCAAGATCAAATCGTAGAAGACCGAGTCACCCAAAACCTATTCCTCGAGAGTGATGGTGGTGATCCAGATAATGTTATTGTCGTATGTGCACTCCATCCACCTCTTTCCGATGTTGCGGGTGCTGACTTGGCTAGCTCGGTGCCCACTTAGACAGTGTTCAAGCCGGAGCTGGGATTAACGACGACGGTAAGACTCGGCACTCACCCTGAAGTATAAGCCATCTGACTATCACAGGTTCCGGTAGCGCATTATTATTGGAACTATCAAAAGCAGTTCTGAAGTACGCCACAAAGACCAAAGTTCGCTTTGCGTGGTGGGGTGCAGAGGAAAATGGACTCGTTGGCTCAAAATACTACTGCTCAAATCTAGAAGTCTCTGAAGTCAACCGAATCTTGGCTTACCTCAATTTTGATATGGTTTCAAAGGGTTACTTCGGCGTTGGGGATACAGACGGAAGCTCACATGGAAGCATTGGCCCAGCCGGCTCAGAAGTTATCGAACAGATCTATATCGATTACTACACTAGCAAAGGCCTTGAAGTTACTCCTGCCATCCTAACTAACGGCAGTGATTACGCATCA
This sequence comes from Xylaria bambusicola, assembly GCF_022495145.1. Taxonomy (NCBI): domain Eukaryota; kingdom Fungi; phylum Ascomycota; class Sordariomycetes; order Xylariales; family Xylariaceae; genus Xylaria; species Xylaria bambusicola. Next base: position 89,398 of record NW_025953626.1, on the reverse strand, counting down.
TTCTGGGGCATACTGAACAAGCCGTTCGGCGTAAGTTACCACTCGGTTGATGCCCAGAGATATATATACTGATCTGAATGTTACAGTTCATAAACACCGGTACAGCGCCCGCTCAAGACCCGTGTTATCACCAGGCATGTGATACCATCAACAACCCCGACAAAGAAACAATCACTATCAATGCCCGTGCTGCCGCCAATGCAATTGCGATCCTATCGACGGATGGACCGCGGATTATCCCTAAGACAATAGTCAACGCAACGGTAGCCAACACGTTGCGAACGGGTGTTTATGGAGTAGATACAATTGCTTTCGAGGATCTGAGTGCATTAGGAGAACTCCACCTGGGGTGTGGCCATGAAATGTAGTTACTGTAGAAGTTGGTCACTGAGAAACTAGTTATAGGCGTTTAGTGTTCATGTGTGAACTTGATCATTCGATCGAATACACAACGCATGCCAGTTGCAGTGTTCCAGGGATAACATACATTTTCCGTAGCATCGGGTATTGTTCACAGATTAGCTGATGAGAGCTCCAGTACGGGATACGACTCAGCAACGTTGCATCTTCTCGTAATAATGATGCTTGATAGCCACGATGGTATCATTGCAAGGTCGAGTTGAACTATCTCTCTAGATAAACGTGGGTCACAAATAGTATAAATAGGTGAGTTTACAACATTGTCCATCCCTGACTTCTCGCTTATTAGGAAGAGAGATCTGCGTTGTCAAGCTGTGGGACTATTAGTCCGATGACTTAGCTATTTTTGGTACCAGATCCTAGTGGGCAATTATTCCTATCCTATCCTAGTCTTCTCGATGACACTAGGTTATCCAAAGCCGGAGTTTTGAATCTAGAGCTCTACTTGGCTGTTGGTGAGAGCGAGAACTTTTACAAAAGACGATCAATCTTGAGTAATAAAATATTAGCAATGTTATGATTCAAGATTTGCTCCCCCGTCCTCTTTAAAAAGATGTATCTCGGCTTGTCACATGAGAGATGGCCCTTTCTCTAGATACAGCCAATTTCATGTGTTGGGTCAATATGTAATTGAGGCAATCCCTACCTCAACGGCCATTCCCTATTGTGCTTTGACTAGAGTATATACAGGCAGACCTATAGAATCGGATAGGCCAAGGACATAAGTAGTTGACAGTAGCAATTGATCAACTGAATATGAGAATGCAGCCAGTAATTGCCCGGGGAATGGCAGCAAGACTTGTCGTAGTTTAACGTGATTTGTTAAAGCATAGCGCGTTGTTGAGCTACTTCTTTGGGTCAATCGTGGTAAGAAGCCGCATCTAGTAAATGGTAGGGTTGATGCCACATCTCAGAAATGGAGACGAGAATGCGCATTGCACACTACCGTCTGACCTAAATGGTTTTGTCAAGTAAATCTCAGCCCTAGATTGGTTCAGCAAGCGGGGTGTCACCTGCTGCAGCAAAAATAGCAATCAGTTTGACAAAGATACTGTAACTGTCTCTGAAGGATTGTTACGACTAGATAAAAGTTGCGCAAGATACCATATAAGGTGCCAGAAGGTGGCGACTATAATAGCTTTTAACCCAGCGGAGGATCGTGAGAAAATGCCTAAACTACTGACTTCTATTGACCTGCAGTATTTAGACTGCTCATTAGCATCCAAACGGGCATGGCACTGTGAAGCTTCGGTGGGAATTGACAGCCCCAGATCGACACCATTGCCGAGAATAGACTGGTTCCAATCTGAAACTGCCAAGAACTCGCAGCTTCGGCTACACGCACTTGTATGCTGCAATATTGAATAGGTTCGAAAGAGTCGTAAACAGATGATTGGTTTTACATTAGTCATAGTCAAGCATACCTACATCTAGCCCGTATCCATTCGTTTGACTTCTGGCTAGAGTTACCTCAGATTGACCCCCTTTAGGCGCCCAGGTACCCCCAGCTCTGCCACTTGTAGGACTCCCCGAGACACCAGCAACGCGGGGTGCGTGACTCATAAGAATTGATCTGTATATTCGCGAACCTTGTTGCGCTTTTGCGGCGAAATAATTGTTTTCAGCTGATATGATCCAATACATGCGTCGCAAAGCCCTCAGTCACTACCGAATAGGGGACTACTCTACAATTTCGTTGGGCAAGTCAAGCGAACTACCCCGCAGGGAGCTGAGCCGCCGACGGCTAATCATTCTTCAGCCCGCCCCTCCGACCTTATTGCCTAGAAGTAAAGCTGCCCCGGCACTCCAAACGCAAAGCAGCGCTAGATTGCTATCCAAACCAAAGGCTTCGCCGCACAGGAACTGGTTATTTAATAGAAGTTCGATGTGATGCTAGCTCTTATAGCATCGTGGCATCTCGAGGATTCTCATACTTGGGCGGATTGTGACCGGCTTGGTCCTCGAAGTATGGAGGCTTGGCGTTCCAGCCGTGGTAATTGTGTTGCGTTGCGACGTGCACATTAACAATCTCACTGAATTCATGGCTGGTTTTTCTGACGACGGAGCTTGCCTTGCCGTAGTCTACTAGCAATACTGGGAGATCCACCTTGTGGTGCGCAGTATTCAGATCGTAGTTGTCATAGAAAATATCGAAGACCAATACGTCTAACTTCGGCCACTTTTGTATCGCAATGAGTCGACTTTTTTCATAAGGGACGTCCAGAGAGGTGCACGTATTGCGAACAACTTGGTCATGCGTCAATGAATAGAGAGACGATTTCGTTCTTAGAAAGACAGCAACCCTTGCCGATTCTCGAGTCCCCAATAGATCGGTGGCAGGCTAGCATATTGTGAGACTCTCATGTAGCGATGGGAGAAGTTATTTTGTTTACCTGTTCTATGGTTATTGGATTTCGGGTGGCCATCTTGATTTGGTTTAAGGGGGATAGGTAATCAAATAAGTGTATTTCCTGGCATGTGGGATGCCTAAAATATAAGATGCGGGGACTCAAGTAGCGCTAGTGATGGCAGGTACGGTGGGAGTGGCTATATTACCCCTTATAGTGGATTCCTTCAGTAATTAGAACTTCTACTCAACAACATTAATACAAACCTTTGGCAATCCATATAGTTATTAATTGGTGAGAGCCGTAAGGCGAATCGCTTTTTAAGCTACTATGCGTTCTTTGGTTTCCCACTACGGCTAAACAGCGGTCGAGTTAGAATGTCGTTTCTCCTGTTAAATTGGAAGAATCCCCTACCCCTTCCTATGGGCGTACGGTTTGTAGCATATAGCTTGCCGTTTTCCCCTTGACCGAAAAGAATCCCGTTAATACCTAATAATGAAGAAATCTTCGTTGTGAGAAGAATTTCCGACTGTATAGCTTAAGTAAACGGCTCGCTTTTCCTTTTCCTTTTGTTGCGGAGAAAAGACAAATCCCCTTTATTCTTAAATTCATTATAGTTAACTACGGTTTACGAACGAAATTATAACGAAATTCCTATATAATATTTAATAATTTATATATATACCGGTACCTTTATTATATTGTTTTTTATTTCCTATGATGAAACCTTTGTATGTATGTATTTCGGGGCTGGATGGGGGTTAAATAAGGAATCCGTTGGTGGAAAGATTGAAGTAATGGAATATTTATATAAATAGTTAAAGATAAGGAAATTTCATAATAATTAAGTAACGGTCTAGTTTTACCTTCGTGGTGCTTATAGCAAGGGAGTTTAGCCGAATAATAGTAGGTATAGTAGGAATAGCTATATTACCCCTTATAATAGATTCCTTTAATAATTAAAACTTTTATTTAATAATATTAATATAAACCTTTAGTAATTTATATAGTTATTAATTAGTAAAAGCTATAAGGCAAATCGCTTTTTAAGCTATTATATATTCTTTGGTTTCCTATTATAGCTAAATAGCAGTTAAGTTAGAATGTCGTTTCTTCTGTTAAATTGGAAAAATTCCCTACCCCTTCCTATAAGTATACGGTTTATAGTATATAGCTTACCATTTTCCCCTTAACCGAAAAGAATCCCGTTAATACTTAATAATGAAGAAATTTTTATTATAAGAAGAATTTCTAACTATATAGCTTAAGCAAATGGTTTACTTTTCCTTTTCCTTTTATTGCGGAAAAAAGATAAATCCCTTTTATTTTTAAATTTATTATAGTTAACTATAGTTTATAAACGAAATTATAACAAAATCCCTATGCGATATTTAATAATTTATATATATACCGGTACCTTTATTATGTTATTTTTTATTTCCTGTAATAAGACCTTTATATATATGTGTTTTGGGGCCGGATAAGGGTTAAATAAGGAATCCGTTGGTGGAAAGATTGAAGTAATAGAATATTTGTACAAATAGTTGAAGATAAGGAAATTTTGTAATAATTAAGTAATGGTCTAGTTTTGCCTTTATAGTGCTTATAGCAAAGGAGTTTAGCCAAATAATAATAGGTACAGTAGGAATGGCTATATTACCCCTTATAATAAATTTCTTTAATAATTAAAACTTCTACTTAATAATATTAATATAAACCTTTAATAATTTATATAATTATTAATTGGTAAGAGCTATAAGGCGAATCGCTTTTTAAGCTACTATATATTCTTTAGTTTCCTATTATAGCTAAATAGCGGTTAAGTTAAAATGTTATTTTTTTTATTAAATTGGAAAAATTTCCTACCTTTTTTTATAGGTATACGGTTTATAATATATAGCTTGCCGTTTTTCCCTTAACTAAAAAGAATTCCGTTAATACCTAATAATAAAAAAATCTTTGTTATAAGAAGAATTTCCAACTGTATAGCTTGAGCAGATGGTTCGCTTTTCCTTTTCCTTCTATTGCGGAGAAAAGATAAATCCCTTTTATTTTTGAATTTATTATGGTTGACTATAGTTTACGAACGAAATTATGACGAAATCCCCGTACGATATCTAACAATTTACGTACATACCGGTGCCCTTATTATATTATTTTTTATCTCCTATAATAAAACCTTTATATATATATATTTTGGGGCCAGATAGGGGTTGGATAAAGAATCCGTTGGTGGAAAGATTGAAGTAATAGAATACTTGTACGAATAGTTAAAGATGAGGAAATTTCGTGATAATTAAGTAACGGTCTGGTTTTGCCTTCGCGGTGTTTATAGCGAGGGAATCTGGCCGAATGATGGTAGGTACGGTAGGAGTAGCTATATTACCCCTCATAATGGATTCCTTCAGTAACTAGAACTTCTACTCAACAATATTAATACAAACCTTTGGCAATCTATACAGTTATCACTAGGTACGGCACTGATAAATCCTGCTCACTGCACAGCCACGTCGCCGATCCAATCAACTAGATCCCAGCCACTGTTCTAACCCTTTCTGCCTCCCGCTAGCTTGCCCTAGCCGTCGCTGTCTGGCGGCGAAGGGTAAGCACATGATTGGCAAGTTCCTTCCCGGCTTACCACCCAACTAGTTGTGAGACGAACGGAAGGGTTCAAGTCTTTTATACTGCGCGAGTCCTGGAATGAATAATAGGAATGGTCTAACGCTTGAAGGCTCGAATAGCCAAGTTTCACACTAAGCGCGGCGCAGCATATGGTTGGCCATCCAGAGGGCGGCAGGACACATCTAAGCTGTACGATGAAATCATTGGCCTAAAAATAATAATTTGGAAGTATCATGCATGAGCTACGAACGAAAAAGCTCCACATTAGGTTGTTGTCTAGAGACTTGGTGGCAGAATAGGCGAGCCAGTTGATTGGAGGTTCAGAAGTGTATATATTGTTATAATGCGTTTGTTACGCAGAGATTTTACGAGGGCCCCTGTCTTCTCGACATAGATCTTGTCAGAATACCTAGAGGATATGTCAGCAGATAACGCGACATAGGGGGTGAGCTAAGTTAGCTCCAACCCCGGGGATCCACCCTATAAATTACTAGTACACGCCCCAGGGGCAGAGCACAGTCTGCTCATCATCAATACACACACTTCTGAACCTCCAATCAACTGGCTCGCCTATTCTGACAGATCTACCCTAAGGTCCCCGTTTACCCAATATCCTAGCTTAAGATATAACCTCTTATATTTAACAGTAAACGGGAACCTTAGGGTAGACCTACGTTAAGAAAACAAGGGCCCTCATAAAATCTCTGCGTAGCAAGCGTGTCACACAGATAAGAACAATATCATTAATCAATATACTAAATTCTATATACCATCGCTTATATCTGACAGATACCCTATTGAGTAATATCTGGTCGTTAATCTTACTGGAAAGTAAGGGAGAACCTAAATTTCAACGTTGTAGTTGAGCCTCGATTAAGAGGGGCAAGCATAAGAGATCTTTCATATCTCATTATCGTTCACGGTACGGGCGCAGGGGTATATTAGGTATGCGTTACCGCTTTAAGCGACCCCAGATCCCATGATTCTTGGGTACACCCAACTCGAAGTCCCGATCTCCCAGTCATTGAGTCCTGCTCCCTGTCCAGGTTGTCTTTACCCACCACTTACAGTATTTGGTCCTGCTTATGGTCCTATTGAAATTGTATACGAAGTGTCCGAGAAATCCTTTTTTATTACGTTGCAGTGAGGAGTTCAGCACATCCATCTCAGGAACGATCGTTTCAGCCTATTAAAGGGGCAGAACTCTGTGGCTTAGTGATTCGCGCGAGAAACATCCTCCACCTCCTGAAACTTCCAAATCTGGAAACTATAGCTTATCTGACCTAATCGAGTCGTAAAATTCACTCCACTATGCGAAGGGTTAACTCGCATTCAATTGTAGACTTGTTAAAGCATTGCACATACACAAGATCACAAACAGTCGGAAATGGGTAGACGGCGCCAATATCACAAGGAATAGAAAGGGCGCCTCAGGCCCCCGAGGCCGTTGAGTGATCCTAAGCCTGATGAATCACCAATCCAGTGTGGCGTAGATGACATCGTGGGCGTGACCCTAGTAATGAATAGGCATGGTGCATGAACACATGTTCTCGGCGCTACCTACTTATAGATCCCTCCGGCTGCGACCATATTTATCACAAGGGTTTCGGTATATTGGGAGGATCAGTCTACAATACCTACACGGCAGTTCAATGTAATACGATGCGGCGTAATGATGCAATTGTGGATTTTCCTGTTTATATAGGGAATCAGCATCTAATAGGCAATGTAGTAGTGCGGCGCGATGGGATTTTTGATCTCCTAGCCTGAGGCTGTATAGCATCGGCAGATCCGGGCGATTCCAGTCCCGCCCTCGCCGCCCCGTGCCGCATGCGCAAATCCCCGCTGCCAAGCATCTTATGAAGATGTCACTGGATTGCCTAGGTAGAATATGCTAGAGAGAATCGCTCAAACTGACACCTCGTGTTGCATGTTTTCTCAAGATCGCACAAACCACTCTGTATGTGTGCTTTGGGCTTGCCCTCTTCTCCCAAGGCACTACCTACGTAACAGACATCTCGTACTTTGGGCTAATGGCTCATATTAGGTATAGCTTTGGTCTAAATCCCGGCGATCCTCCGCTGAAATTATGCCCCTACCAATTTACCCCTGCTAGGGACTCTTTCCTATATAGGCATCTGATATCCGAATTTTTAACTCACCGAAGCGTTTAAGCTTAAACAGCTACCCAGGGAGGCGGTTTTTAGGATTCGACACGACGCCACTCGCAAACGACTGACTGAGTCCCTAGCTCCTATATTCAGCAAGTTGCGTTGTGCCTGAACGTTCGCCGCCCCCTGACTCCGCCAAAGTAAGAACCTTCACGGCAGCGTGTCGCGCTCATGGCACGTTACCTTAATGAGTTACCTCAACCCTATGAGTGGCACCAGCAACTCTCCTGCCAGTCTGTCCACTTTTCCTAGGCTCCGACGCCAATACCGAGACGCCTTCTCCTGTGGGAAGGTACTCGCTGACATGGGCTCCTCCTTCAGTACCTTAGTAGTTTTTCAGGTTGGGGATGTTTGGAAAGGAAGGTGTCAGGAGACAAGTGTAAGGATTGTGAGGCGAGAGAATCAGTCCAACGAGATCTATTCGTGGTTATGGATCCCCTCAGCTTTCACGAGTTTGGAAAAAAACTATATAAGTGAAGCTGGCCGCACTTCGTCGTCTGTATTTCTAGTCTAGACAACCAGCATCAAGTAGATAGCACATTCATTCCTTACAGACATTCCTTTCTTCAAATTCCACTTCCGACTTTCCAGTCACGCTTGCAGCGTTATATTCTATTCATTCTCTTCAAATAAGAACTTACACAACCTTTCAAAATGGTCAAGAACATCATTCTTTCTATTGCTGCCTTCGCCGGCCTGGTCGCCGCAGCACCCACCCGCCTTCAGCAGCGTACCGCCGATGTCTACAACAACTACCGAGGAGACGGTACCACCAATGCTGGCTGGCCCGATAGCTCGGCTTGGGGCTCTTTCGACGAGCTCTGGAACGCCAACCTGCCTTTGATGCGCCAGTCTTGTGGCTGGAACGGCTGGGGAGCTGACAACTCCGACCAAGAGCTCAACGACATCCAGTCGGCCATCAATCAGGTGTCCGCAAACACAGGCGTTGACAACCGCTTTATTCTCGCTATTGTGATGCAGGAGAGCAAGGGTTGTGTGCGTGTGCCAACCACCAACAACGGAGTCGTCAACCCCGGCCTTATGCAATCGCACAACGGCTCCGGCTCTTGCGTGGGCGTCAGCCCCTGCCCCGCGGACCAGATCTACCAAATGATCCAAGATGGCACCGCTGGTACTCCCGCTGGCGACGGTCTTCAGCAGACTTTGGCCCAAACCTCTGGTAACTACGGCGGCGCCAACTCTGCCGCCTACTATGCTGCTGCCCGTCTCTACAACAGCGGCTCTGTCGACTACTCCAACTTGGGCAACGGTTTCACTAGCGTTGCCTGCTACGCTGATGATGTTGCCAACCGCCTGACTGGCTGGACCCTTGCCGCCTCCCAGTGCAGCCCTTAAATAATCAGTCCTGACTGATTACCTTTCACTTTTTTTCATGTATTTTTATTTCGGAGTGGTTTTTCTTGTATATACAGTTTCTGTGTTGGCATAAATTTGGGGCAAAAGTCTGGTCTGTAAATAACTTAGGGTTACCCGCCGAGAGCCCTCTCTCGCTCTTGGGCAATAACACATGTATGACCCTCATCTAAAGTTGACAAGCCTCGGTGATAACAACTTCGTGAGAATGCATAGCTTAACTAACTAGTTGATCATCCCGGTAGCAACAGTGGGTCGGTATGTACAGTACTCATATTTTCAGGGGACTTAATCATATAGAGTCTAGGGGTAGTTATATTAGATCTTCCGGCTATATGAAGGGCTGTTGCCGCCCCGGAAGTTGACAAGGTTCAGAAAGAATTGACTGCTCGATTGAGCACTGTACTACCTGCTATCTACCTACTTGACCGCAGTAAGTGAAGTTCATATCACCTTTATACTAAGAGTTTGCAGAAGTAGGCCATACTTGTTAATATATGTAGGAAGGTTTGTTTCAGTAACCCAGGCGTCAGTTACCATATACAATCGCTGAAAGCCCGATAATCCTTGTTATCTCTGAAACTAGTCGTATTACAGCACCGCACATAATCATGAACTGCGAGGTCTTTCAACTCCATCTAAACGCAGTACAACAGGCGACTAGTGGGAAATCATGTGAAAGATAGTCGCATTACGTCAACATCAACAGCTGAGTAGCCATCAACATCTGTTAGACAATTTGTCAAGGAATCCGAGTTGTAATACTGCCTAGGGTCGTCGGATCTGTTAGCCTATACTCTGCGCTTACAGATAACAGGACACATTCTTGGTAGTTGATTGGGTCGGATCTGGATCAGTGATTACTGCGCTGCCCCTGTCACAAATCCGCCACCCAGTTTTTGAGTGTACAAATATGCGGGTGAGGGTAACCAGGCAACCCCGCGATTGGTCCGCCGGTTATCTAAGAACCTGGGTGTTTTCTTGCCAGCCGCTAACATCACCGCCACTACGGAGTGCTATGCATTGGGAAATATAGAGTTGCAAAATACCTACATGGAAGTAAGTGCTTCGTCAGCTGCATATGCATACTGCACGCCTCCTGCGGGCTCTACGTTGGTGTAGTGGAATGATGGGACCCCCTACGATGATATGGTACCGGTATGTATATGAAATGTACTTAGCAGACGCTTTAGGACTCTTAATTTTATGAAAACCTCGCCTCATGCCTTCAGACAAATTCTGTGTGCGGCTTGATATATCTGACTTTTGTGTTGTTTAGTTACCCTGCAAGCCAACCTATAGCATATACGTTCAGAATGTTCTTTCGTCGCCATAACTATCAAAAGGTGTTAGATGACTCTAACTTACCTCATACCATGTCAAGCACACCCACCAAACCTATCAGTCATACCGATGGAATGACAGCGACACGCTGGTTTACTAGCGTTCTTCTAATTTCGCTGTTGACCACACTTCCCATTGGCTTCGTGTGCTTCAAATGGGGCGCTAGTGCACAGGAGACTATTCAAACACAACTCGACTGGTTCTGTATGTAAAGTAGAATTACAAATATGGCTATTGTCGAAGAGCTTACTAAACGAAGTGTTTAGCGCCTCCCGGAGAAGTAAATGCGGTCTTCAGATATCAGAAAATGTATACTTTACGCCCAGACAATGATACTAATGCACTGTGGGATTCCATCTTCCCAAGTAAGTGAACGTTTATTACTCTCTAAATAATATCATCAGTGCCTCGTTGCTAATATACAACACCACCACAACAGGGGGCAGAGGATTCATAAAGCATCCTGATATATCTCCAGAGACACACTGCCTTTCTGTGTTTCACCAATTACATTGTCTTGTAAGCATAAATACATCTCTGCTTCGGATGGGCTACTGAATTAAGTATAGGATATCATTCGGTGGGGATACTGGTCAGCCATGGACGGCGTTGAGCCCAGTCATCACGCCAAGCCGAGTCATTTACGGCATTGTTTCGACTACCTTCGTCAATCTATCATGTGCTCAGCGGATACAAATCTCGAGCCAATCATTGAAAACCGCGGTGGTGTCAATGGATTCGGTTCTTTGCGAAAGTGCCGTGACTTTAGCCAGGTGTCGGCTTGGGCAGATAAGTGGAGGGTGGAAGTGCTTGATTGAACTCGTAATGATGTGGGCGAATATAAAGTAAGTACTGAAGCAAAACTTGGTGGGTGATTTTACGGACTCAATTTTATAGTGACTTAAAAACACTGACTTATGTACTACGCTCAATTATACTGCGAGTTTATACGTGGCTTTTAATGCCCTTATATATATGAAAAAGCTCGCTTTCAATCCAAGAATGTCCTAAATATAGATGCGAAGTTAGATGATTCATTGAATTGTAATACCTAGGAACATCCGCCCTGGTCGCATCCTCTTGTCACATGTCTAACCTCTCTACATTAAAATATGGCCCAATAATTTGCGGTTAGCCGAAGCAAATATTATCATGAGATACATACAGAAGCATAGGAATATAATAAGATTGTTAATGTTGCGTGAGGCTCAAAAGATCAGATGAGAAGGTGTTCAGACTAATTCAAATAATCAAACCTTCAGATTTTTACCCGTCTAGGCACTCGAATATAATATTGTCCTTTCCTTACAAATGAGAACATATTTCACGTAGGAATGAGAGCGATAAGTTGTTACTTGCGTGGACGGTATGATATGTAGTGTATGTGCTACTTTAAGACATAAGAGCGTTTCTCATTAAACGAGTGTATTGCGCCTTAGAGCAGCATCTGTAGCTAGCCGAAAGATCTTTCGGAGAGCACTCTTCACAAGTCTCCCAAATACGAAGAAATAGAAACGACCCCGCTAACTCAATGATTTGTCGTAAACAATGACATAGGGAGTTCCTTGGAGGAAATAGTGACTAAAATATCGCATTTATGATAGACCCTGCTTCCTTTATTGTTAGATCAACAGCTGCCTTCAAACGATAGTGTATTGTTAAGTATTTTCAATAGTGTTTGTGTGTGGACATAAAAAACATACTGTATTTGTAATAGAAAGAATATATCTATGCGTCAACGTCTGCAGCCTTGGTGTTAATGGTGTAGATCTGAGTGTCGTCGGTGTCTTCAACATCAGCGGCCTTGTCTTCGATAAGGTATATCTGAGCCTCATCTGCGTCTTCAACAGCAGAAGCTTTCTCATCAATGGTATAGATTTGAGTGTCGTCTGCGTCTTCGATATTAGAAGCTTTATCGTCGATGGTATAGATCTGGGCATCATCCGAGTCCTGAACCTCAGCAGACTTGCGCTGAAGGACAGTATCCCGTCTCTATATCACAATGTTTTAGTGCTTTAAGTGGGGACTTTCATGAGTTAGATGACGAACCCTAAGAGCTATTAGTTCCAGTGCCAAAGTTCAGAAGAGTAGGACTATACGGCGGTACTTACGCTGCAAACATAGGGCCAGCGATGGCGCCAGCGGTGAGCGAGAGGAAAAGAACGGTCTTGAATTGCATCGTTGTGTTTGGGCTATTCAAAAATATATTATTAAAGGTCCCCGTATTAACTGTTACAATGTGATCAGAGAGCTGTGCTGTATTTCAAGAGCAAAATTCCAAGTGATATCCACGGAAAATGCGCGCCTATATACTTTCACTCACTCATCAAAGCATCACAAACATAACTAACTCTCTGAATTCCTTTCTATCTTCAGTCTTCCGGCAATTATCAATATTCATCCCTTCTTCGCTAATCCTCCTTCCTCTTTCAATCTACACCCCGCCACTTTGTGCAATAGGGAAACAAACTGCATTGACCCCCTGATGGTGATATGTTGCCTTCTCCACTGAAACATAGAGGATAGCCTACTGACCCGGCAGAATCATGTATTTTGAAGTCATTTGAACAGAGTGAACTCATTTTGGAACTAAGTTATCGATTGACCGCTACTTTGAACGTCTCCTTTGCATGAATATGTGCTGCAAGATTCGTCAGCATGGATAGTTAGGCCAGATTTGAGCCTTAGCCGGATTTCTTCTTGTTTACATCAATAATGGCAGACATCCACTGTGAAATTTCGTCAGTGGCGCTTGTACTCCCTACGAAAGTTCCTTTGAGATAGCCTATATACATTTATCTCACCTATTGTGCAAGGTTCCCCGCAGGATGCAGTTGGATCATATACTGTAGGTTGACAAGGTTTCGTAACTAAAATTGCTGTGCCACAATAACGCTTAATCATCCCTACACGGGGCAGACAACGTGGCCCCACCCTCTAATACTTGATTTCACAACTGGTCATCGAATCTGCTGCGGGAGGAAAGATAGTCATGAATTTGACTCTCAATTTGCTAGTAAGCCGGAGACTGTATGCCCCAGCACTAGAGAAATACCACATGAAGTTCAATGCATGAAGGAATTACTGCTGGCACTATAACGCAGAGTTTGGTGCTTTCTTTCACCACGCCACGGCACTACAAGGTAAAATTGTAAACATGTTACCGGAACCTGAGGCTTCGTCTATGTCTTATGCCCTCGGAAAGAGCGAGCATCATGTTGCTAAGGTTGCGTAAGTACGATCTACTCACTAAAGTCCAGAATGCAGATATTGACATCACGCAATAGAACTAAAAAGCCGACCCAACTATCAAGAAGACTGATAAACTATGGAACGACCATTCTGTTTGGTTTGACAGGATTAGCAGCTTTCGCATTTATTACCGTTTTTCTTTTGAATGATAGATCTTTACCATCGCCAGCAATAAACACATGCGGTGATCCCCTCATCAGAAGAGAATGGAGAAGTCTGAAGAAACATGAGCGGTCTGAGTACTTATCGGCAGTGAACTGTCTATATAACACTAACTCTGAGCTGATCGGCGCTGGCTCGATCATTGATGACTTTACCTGGGCTCATATACGGGCGGCAAAGACTGGTATACTTACCTATACACATGATATCTACGCAAGGTGAAACTATACTAACCATTTTCCAAAGCTCACGGGTATGCTGAGTTTTTGCCTTGGCACAGGATGTTGCTTCATCTATATGAACAAAAGCTACGCCAGCACTGCCAGTTTAAAGGCCAGTTACCGTCCGTAATACTCAATGGTCAACCCCCCGAGCCTGCTGGCTACTGACATGAGCTTGCAGATACTGGGATTGGACATCAGACTGGCAGAATTTAACCAAGTCGTCAATATGGGACGACGAACTGGGTTTTGGAGGGCAAAGTACCCATTACACTCAGGGAAGCTGTGTCTCCGGGCCATTTTCTCATGTAGAGCTTCGATATGGAGGCAATGGGACGATATCTCCCCACTGCTTGTCTAGAATCTTTACAAACTATGACTCTGGGGAGGTTGGGTCTATGTCGGGAGAGTTGATCAGACCAGAGATCATGGGCCGCTTGGCGCGATCAAAAGACTATGCACGATTCCGCTGGCTGATAGAAAGCGTGATTCACAACATCATACACACAGAAGTGGTCGGCGATCTTGATACTGAGGTTGCTCCTAACGGTAAGTCCCTCTACTCATATTGCCGTTTTCCACTCAACTCTCATGCACCAGTACTAGATCCAATTTTCTGGCTTCATCATGTTCAGCTAGACAGGCTATGGTGGCAATGGCAGCAAGAAACTCCGCAGCAGCGCTTACATGATTACAAACAACACGAGAGTGAAACCCAAAAACCGACGAGTCTTCAGGATGTGCTACATTACAGCGGATTGGCAGAAGGAGCAACGGTGGGCGAGGTCATGGGTACAGAAAACAATATACTGTGCTATAGATACATGTGACACCTAAAATAGTTTAATATTGCTCTGATCCGGCACATCTGCCACTTTGATGACCCCCTAAGCGATCTGCGTACTTGAGGGTACAACTCCCTTTGAGCGGGGTTGCTTGACTCTGCCCTGTAGGGACCAACCTTTGTCCCATTTGGCGAACACAACCCGGTAATCAGCTTGGAACAATTTCGTTTCCCCATAAGGCGTTGTGGATCAGTGGCAATAGTTACAATCTATACACTAAAGATCTGACATTGAGAACCCTTGTCTGATACCCTAGGAATGCTATGCAGTCATAGATTAGCCGCATCCACAACTAGTCCGGGGTATAGGCTATCCAGTTATTGATACCGCTTCTCGATTATCAGGACAGGGATTGTGCCGTCTTCCAATACCGGTAACCATTGAAGGTCATTGCAGGGTTGAATACGAAATACTACATGTAGGACTTTATCGCGTAACTCATGTGTAGTAGCTCAGCGCCGCGATGCTGCATAACTAGATGAGTCAACGCGGGCACACCGTATTCAAGCGATGAAGAACAATGCATTAGGAACATACGACGTACAGGGGGCAATATTGATGCTCACAGTTTGTCAAGGCTCTCCAACCCTCCTGAAGCCGTGGGTCGCAAAGAAGACAGTTGATAACTCCAGAGAGGGGTGGTCTGGCCGGCATGCTATGTTATGAGTTTGGCCGTACAAGTCGTATTGCTTCGAGATACCCAAAACAATAATCTATTAATCATGCCTTCGTATGTGCCTGTGACGCAGAAGGTTGAAGGAGCGCTTGATGAAAATGAGATTTTACTTTTTCAAGAATCAAAGGAAATAAGCTCAGCTGGCGAGCTTTCTGCAAGTTCCAACTGGAAGGACAGTCTATGGAGATTGAGAAAATTCAACCTTACTGAGATCGGTCTTGTGCTTCTTCTAATCGTTTCAAATCTCTTGTGGTTCATATCATCAAAGCCATGGGCACGGCCAATACTGAGGGACCCTGATTACTGTCAGTGGGCAGTTCCCTTAACAATGCTAACGATACTAACTATTGAGTTTAGTTGGTACACCAGACAAAATTATGGTCTCATTTGATCACGACTGGATTGGAATAGAAGACAATAGTAGTGCTCGCTATGCACAGGAAAAGTGGAAGGGCGTGTTTCCGAGTACGTTAAGCATTGGTTAGATTACACTAATATCAGCAACTGACTGACAACCCGAAAATCTAGCCTTAGGTTCAAGTGTCGCGCTCACAGATGATTTCGTGAAGAAGCACGGTCTGCCGCCTAGTGTGAGAGCTGTAGACCAGCCCGACAAGTTCATATATCAGATTGCAGGATACCACCAACTACATTGCCTGGTAAGCGAAGAAACCACAATCTGCTTCCTTGAGCCACGCGGTGCTAACTAGCTTGTAGTATCAGATCCGAAATCAACTCTACGACCCCAGTGGCCTCGGTACTATGGAGGACAAACTACAACGTGACCATATTCTGCATTGTGTTGAGGCTGTCAGACAAGCACTTTACTGCTTCTTAGACCCAACCCTTATCAATCTTGAGCCTAAGTGGCCCCATGTGCCCAATGGCCGGAAACATGTATGTCGGAATCGCGATGCATTGCGAGCATGGACAGAAGAGCACGGGCACGTGCTTCCTGATGAGTGAGGGGCAAGTTTTGTAGCAATCAGTGCTAAAATTCCGGTCTTAGAAGTGGTTAAAGAAGATATTCAAATAATCATTTATCCAATTCTGTCTTGTATAGATCTTGTTATCTACGGTTGCGATAGAAACCTAGGGTTTGTGGGGAAATCTCTTGATCTTGGTCTATGACTGCACTATTATGTGAAAGAGCGGTTTTCAAGTAGTTGAACGCTAAGCTTAATGTGCGAGCCACAGGATCAAAGAATTACGAACGAATAGTCTCTGCGAAATTGAAAGCAACATAATTCTTGCTCCTTACTCATTCACACTCCCCTCTCCATTCTACCACTCGGTAAGGGCCATCATTTCGGTCTGCCAACAAATGAACTATGCCCACCCAGGGTAACTCCGGAAACCCTCAGCTAACTAACTCTTATCTGTGATATTACGGCTATTTCTGCTTTCGCTAAACAGTGGCAGGGAACTTTTCAATAGCCTATGCAGATTGTTGTCACAGGGATCCAATTCAGGAACCCACCCTTAAAGATACAGCTCTCATGACCACCAGATTCGGTATGTATCCCGACCATCCGAATTCGCTTACCTATCAAGAACAGTTTTGACATCCTCTCGCTTAAATCCTTTCCAAGTTGATTTGTTAGGTCGTACAACCCCTAGTTGCTTGTTGGTTCACGACTTGTTCGTGGCAGATTCGTGGGATGTCACCCTAGTAAAGCTTATCCTAACGGCGGGGGTTAGCAGTCAGGGATACAACCCCACACTTGCATATAAGATGACAAGGATACAGACCACAGCCAACAACTAGCTTCACGCCGCACGCGCTGCCGGAAGGATTATGAGCGGCAAGAGATAGTTGAGAGGATAAAAAATCAGCACTAGCACATCACCGCTACTTTCCTACCGATCTGAGTATTCAATATAGACTATCCAAGTTATCTAAGACGCTGTTCTGGAGGGGATGAACACGCTGTGACAGACTGATTATGTAACAGAGTTGTGCTATCCCGAGTTGGTGTTTAGGTTATCCAAAGAGAAGTCTCTTAATGGCTTCCAGAGAAGTGACGCGCTAGAAGTATGCTAGTTCCCAAATCATGAAATAATGTTGTAACATAGAGCACATAGCAAAATATTGAGGAAATGACACAATTCTATGGTAAGCTTTTTTGACTTCTATCCTCTGACTATCAAATGAGAGGGATACATTTAAGGAACAACAGAGGAAACGCAGTAATGCGGCGCATATCTTCATCCTTCGGCAGAAAGCCGGCCCCCTCTTCCAACAGCTGAGCAATGTGCTTCGCGCAGTGAGTAGTGTGGTGCAGCGACCGACTCTTTGTGTCAATTAGCTTAGCTCCGCTCTCAACAGCGAGATTCAATTTTCGCCAGGCGTAGAGACAATGTAGGTCGTGACCAGTTCCGTGCGAGGAGAAGACCTTGGTGTAGTTACCAACTCGTACCCCTTCTAGCTCTACTCCCGTAATTGGTCTCTTTAATGTTTGATCTGAGAAGAACAGCCAGTTTTCAAAGGTGCCGGCAGTGTCGTCGATAAGCTCTGGAAACGAACATTGGGCTGGAATCCAAGCACTCATCATTGGCTCAAACACGCAACCGGCAGCTCTAGCTTCTGTCGGCGTGTGACCGCATGAAATCGATTCCTCCTCTAGGGGCTCGTCAACAGACTTGAGTCCAAGAATAGAGGCAATCGCTGACACGGAGATCGTAAGGACTATGGTGATAATAACAGTCAGTATTATCACAGTCCGGGGCTGAAGTAGGCTTTTCTCGTTCCATCGGGTTTTTATGTTCGGTAATTGTTCTTCATCGTCGTGCACATCAGTGTTTGGCACTTTGTTGTAGGCGGAGATCTGGCGCTTGGAGAAAAACATGCTTCGCAGACGTGAACCGGTTTGATCAGAAATAAAATTCATATACTGACACAAGGCCAACAGGCGTGTGTTGACACGAAAGCGATCAGATATCTGATATCTAAACACAGCAAAGAGAAAATATCCTTAATCAGGTGCTAATGTAATCACGCAGTAGGCACTAGCAAGAGGAGGAGACTATCATGAACTTCCGAGTGAAGAGAGAAGAGAGGAGAGACCTTTGCGACGAGTCGTCAAATCGAGCTGCTCTAGTGACAGACTTGCTTAGATCAACAGAGCGGCAAACGCGGTGCTGACCGACATGATCATGCAGGCTGCTTTCTTTAACCTCTATAACCTCGGAGAGAAATCGCCGTCTTTTATAGCTAGCTGGTAAATAATGACTGCATCACCAACATGCAGTATGTACTAGTAAGCGAGGCCAGGATTGGCTATTGCGACAAGATCTGGACTAACACTGCTGGGGTAGCTTGGGAGTCCACAAGATGCAACATTTCTTAATGGCTATAATAATGTGCATGGGGATCATCGCCACCAAGAGCACTCGATAGGTTCGGCTAGATATCCACGAGTACAGTATAGTATAAAGGTAACAAAGTATAGGAAGATTTCAGGCTGGGCATCGTGGTGAGAACGGCATTGTCCTGTAGTTGACACAGGGGTGAAGCCCAGAAATGCCCCTTGCCTCTCCGTTACATCGCAGGAAGTAAGCTCAGACGGTGATGTGAGATTACTTTGTTGTTCACATTACACGACGCACGTTTTCCCCGCGGACGTAGCAACTACACTTCAACAATAGGCCCCGCATAGATCTTCCTCGCCCATACAAAATAATATACGACGCTAAATGACAAAACCACTGAAGTCACTAGTACAGCCCAGTTGAAGTTCTGGGGTGTGATCATGCTTGAAGTGGGCCAAAAGCTGAAGAACAAACAGAAGACCAGGAAAGCAATCGTTAATAAGTTGATGATAATTCCTGGGATAGATTTGACGCGCCAAGGGCCCCAAACTAGATTCGAATCCATCCTGTTGATTTTGCCATCATCAGTTTTAGGCTCTTGGATGGCCCCAGTGAGTCTACGATAGAGTAAAACACAAGCCGCGATCACTGCAAAAACCACAGTCAGACCCGTGTACATAAGCACTTTCTAGTCAGAGTTTCTCACAGTAAGACCCCATTACACCTGCAATTGATATCGATATTACGCCATTGAACGCAGTTGCATTACCGATATTAATAAGCAAGAGAATAGCTGCTAAGGCAGTCGTAGTGACAATAGAATTGAATGGTATGCTCGTTCTTGTGCTGGTTTTCTTCAAGGTTTGCCAGCCTGGAAGGGCCTGGTCCCGAGCGAACGCCCAATAAATGCGGGATGTGGAAGCTATACAGCCTGTTAAAGAGGTAAAGCTCATAACTATAATGAGGGAAGCTAGAACAGCAGCGCCTGCTGTTGAGCCGAGGGCATTGCGAAGGATGGGCATGAAGGGATACCGTCCGTCTTCGGCTAAGGCGTCATCTATATCACCCGCGCAGAAGAGTAGCGCAATAACCGTGCCAAATCCCAATGTACCATTGAGGATTAGTGTGGCAAGGAGTGATCGGGGCAATGCAATCGCAGGGTTGCGGATTTCTTCTGCCATCTATAGAGGTTAGTGTTGCCCAAAGCCCAGTCCCAGCTGATGAGACGGGAGCGCTCACGTGCATGGCTCCATCGCCACCGAGAAAAGCGAAGACAGTTCCTGCGATACCAATACTGAAAGAAAGGCCTTGGGTTGGCCAGTCACCTAGGTTTAAGAAATTGTCGAACACGGCGCTGGGGCTATTGTGGTCGCCAAGTACTACTAGGGGTATAAGAACGGCGAAGAAGCCGAGGATATGGATAATGAACCCCAAGCTTTCGAATCTTGCAAAAAGGGTGCTAAATGACACGTTAATAATGAAGCCAAGGATGAGAAGTCCCCAGCTGATCAAGGTCCCGTGCCAGTTCTGCATGTGCTCGCGGTATTCCGGGCGTGTTAGTTGAATAAGGCTCTGTATCATAGTGCCTGTGAGGAATGCACCCGACGAGACCGCCGCCTGCCATCCGGTCAACTGCAGCCAGCCAGTAATGTAGCCAAGAAATTTCTGCGTAAATGATGGCGAGAGTATGGACACCCAATGGTACTGCCCACCAGATGTAGGTGCCATAGAGGCCATTTCAGAAAGGGTGATGAAGGTAGACATCATTCCGGCCCAGACGAAGATATAACCGTAGACGATACCCGCAGGACCACCACTGCGCCGATAGTATGAGAAATATGTGACACAGATGATAGCGGCCTGCTTTTCAAGCCCGTAACTCACTTGTATAGTCCCGAGATGAAGACACTACGCTCTAATCAGATATCTATCAACGGTGAACAAGCAGCAGAGATGTACATCAAAGACGCTTCCCAGGTGACAAGCACAGTGCAGCTGTAAGCAAGACTTGTCAGAAAGCTCAGATTCCGCTGGAGGACAGGCTTTTTGCCGAGGCGCAACAAGTCGGCGTCATCGCGAGATGAAGAATACGATTCCATATCAGTCGGGACGATTTATTAGCCTCTCCTACAGACTTTAGGAAATAACGCTCAACCTATTGTGATACTAGATGTATTTTGGTTGTCTGACGGTTTGTACGGCAGAAGAAAGGGAGTTAGAGAATGGGGACGGAAGGGGTTTTCGGATCATTCGACAGGTCTCATGCACGTAATCATATTCCGTGATGACTGACCCCGCTGTCAGCATGAAGATGTACAGATCTCTAATCGCCCAATGGGAAGCCAGGACAGAACGTGAACGGCGACTGTGCTTGGCTGCGTTGGAGCAAATTGA
This sequence comes from Xylaria bambusicola, assembly GCF_022495145.1. Taxonomy (NCBI): domain Eukaryota; kingdom Fungi; phylum Ascomycota; class Sordariomycetes; order Xylariales; family Xylariaceae; genus Xylaria; species Xylaria bambusicola. The sequence continues at coordinate 68,257 of NW_025953626.1, read as the reverse complement.
AGCTGGGAGAGAGAGGGACGGCCATTCAACCCAAAGAGGATTTAACATCCCTCAAGACTCGCAGAGAGACTCAAAAGTAGGCCAGTATCGCCATGTTCTTTCAATGATTGACTTACTAACTGACAGCATGGTTGGCGGTATAGATAGCATAGGTGCGACGTGTGATGGGATGGATCGTTGATCAATTCATTGTCTACAGCTGGAGAGTTGGGAATCGCCTATGAGGTTGTAAGGGGGGGGGGGGGACGAGAGAGCGC
>NW_025953626.1:0-67990 GCF_022495145.1 Xylaria bambusicola | reverse complement strand
TTTTTGGGTCTGGTGGTTGGTTTGGTTTGTTTTCTTTTATATTTTTACTTTTCTTGTGTTGGGTTTGTGGTTCCTGTGTGGTCGGGCCCCCCCCCCCCCCCCCCCCCCCCCCAACTGATGACCCCCACGCACCTGGGCAATGAGGCCCGGCTAGGTAAGTACCTACCTAGGTACCTACCTACAGTAGAGGCACCCCAGGTACCCCAGCCATGTGTGGCTTAGCATATTCCTTGGCACTCAGCAGACCCTGCTATCCCGTCTTGGAACATTAAAAATTCATCAGCACATCCGTCAATGACAAGGACCCCAAAGTCGGAGGGAATCGCCAACAACAGTGAGAGCGTGACTCGGTTCTCAAAATGATGCATCGGGGGCTGGTGACCATCGAGGAGGCTCTTCGAAACCATGTGCACAACATATGCGGCCGTGTTCGCTCCATGATGGGGGAACAAGCGGATTTCTACCCTTGGAAGAAGGGAAGCCGTCGACGCCAAGAACAGTACATTCAACGTTTGTATGTAGGCACACCTACCCGAAGAGCGTTGGCTCTCGTCAGTACAGCCGATAAAGTCGTTCGCGAAACTAAGATGGCACGGATCTGGTTGTTGGACTTGCAGACCATGTCGCTCATGGCCCGCGCCATCCATACCACCAGCAAATACAACAGCACAATACGAGAGCCACAAGTCAAGGAGCTGCAACGTGAGCTGCTTAACATCATAGTTGATATGGATTCCATCAATGGTAAGCGGCAGAGAAGTGAACTCGCGTTCCAACGGCAGAGGCTTTTCAAACTCGTCAAAGCCTTGCGACAATTCGAAGACGGGCCCGGCTGGGACAGATTTAAAGGCGTGGGCAAAAGTCCGCCACGCATGCAGGGTATTGCTGGAGGAAGCAAGCCGCCCTATTTCCTTAGCTCTAAGATAAGGGAACTGGAGACAACCCTCTTGGTGGCCGAGGTGCTGTCTACGGAGCTCAACGCGAGGGTCGCGCTTTTTCACACACCGCAGGTTGAGAGGGACGTCATAAAAGGACTCATCGATCAGGGATATAAGTCAGACTTCGAACCGTTGCCGCGCAATGTCGACACAGATGTGTGGAAGCCTCCGCCGATATTCACAAACTATCCCATTCGTTACCCGTGGCTTTAGATGATTTTGTCTCCAGCGCCCACGAGGCCAGAGTAGACACATCATCCATCTCCCTGTATTCTTGAGGCAAATTCCGATATCAGTGTATGTCTTGTACCGCTGCTTGGCCTCATGCTGAAAGCACGGGAAGATGGAATGATTCTCAGCTCATCATTGCCGAGTTCCCTATAATCCGTTGCTTGCAGGTTAGAGATACGCTGGGGACCACCACCTCATCCATACTAGCCGGATATGATGTCTCGACTCGCATGTACGCACTCTTCAAGTCTGGCGCTCATATTCCGCCGTTGTGTCACACTAGCATGCGCTCTGGACGGCGCGAAAGTACACACCTGCAGCCTATTAATACGATTCTCCAGTCCATCTTGTATTTTTAGTCCACTGTGCCACTCTCCTCCACCTAGACTAACAGATCATCACCGATAATACTACAAGTCGGCAAAGATCAGAGTGAGAAATATCGGAGTTAACAATATACGGAGAGTTATGGACGAAATTATATACCGACGAGCGGTGCATATGAACGGGAATGCTTGTTTCTAGGATATCCGCGGAGGCCTGTCGTGTTTGACCCTGCCTTAGCATGTGAATCGTGTTGTGATGTTGTCTACTTTCATGTCGCGCGATGTCGTGTCAACTTGCCGCGTTCAACACCCAGTGGATGATTATACTGTAAATATCTGCACACACATACAACTTCAACGGAAAGGGGTGTGGCTGTGGATGTTGAGCATTATCGTTGTTACCATTCGTAATCATAGCATTTTTTCAATATGGATTGACTGAAAACCCAAGTTGTATTTGCTTGCAGAGGCGATATCGGGGCATACACACAGGTCCGAAAATCAGCATATCAGTCCCTACTGTACAAATTGGTCTTAATGTGAATATAGCGTCTACTTCGCTAACCTTGGTGCCTCGCCGCAGTATTATGGGGTTCGTAGTCGTGAACATCTTTCCGGATTTCTTCATCCTGAGTTAAGTCAAGCAATGGTAGAGAGACACAGGTTAGCGCGAGCAAGTCCAAAAACTGTCAAAATCGGCCATGAACTCTCAGTGGCAGCACACTAGCCCAGCCCTATGGCCATTGGTTGTACCATTGGTTGTTCGTCCATCCTTCTTTTCGAGAAGCCCCCCTGACTCCACTGATATTGCGCGTATCTCTTTGAATGACAGACGGAACAGGAATGATGACGAGTGCGGAATCAGCGATACTACGCATGTCAGATAGGTATGGTGACAGGATAGTAGAGGAGGTAAAAATGAGCTGACCTTGACGAATCCAATGCGGTTTGCTTGCTCGCGGAAGCATTGGCGGCACATGTCCAAGCCATACTTGCGGATCAGGCCGGCGCGGTGGGTGCAGATGCGACTGGGGAAAGACATGGAGATTAGTCCTCTTGGCCGAGCAGCTTTCGGAGATAGGAATTCCATGGTCCATACCATTGGCGCGAACCCTTGCCATAGGTGTGGGGGCGACTTGCCCATACCGTATCATGCGACATAGTAGAAGTATAATATCGTAATTGACCTAGGCTTGGGATTGGTTGAGCTTCTGGTTGGGTTCACGCGACTAAGACGACGAGGATCGAAGATGAGGATGCGAGTTTGGTCACTTGGATTGGATTTGGATATGGCGACAGAGTTGTGCGCGGCCGACTACAGGTACATATGTAGGTAGGTACATAAGTACTTACTCTCTCTCCAGTGGCTGGTGGATTGTGGCTGAGACACGCCGGGATGTGGATGAGCAAAGACCCTTTTCGAAGCCCCGTGGCACCTGATCCAAAACTCTGGCTTGATTCAGGAGAAAAGCACTAGGTATCTACTGGAATCAAGTGTATGGCATTCAAGGCAAGTGAACAGCTGAAGCAGGAAGGAAACATGTACCATGATAAGCCCATGCTTTCATGGTAAGATCGTGTTCCGCAATATGGCGTAATAGGAGTCGATCTTAGTATGCCATTGTCATTTTATCGCTCTTCAGGTTATTAAGGGCGCAGAAGGGCGTATACGACAGTTAAGGTACATCAGAACACCGTGAAAACAGACCAAAGAGAAGGTGAGAAGGTGGCGATAGTTATACAGAACGAGCATGTGAAACAATCCGTGCCAGGGAAATAATGTCAACTCGAGGTACATTTTACCTTTTTTAGCGACGGGACTGTTGAATGTTCCTCGAAAGGATTCATACAGAAGATAGCTCATATTGATTTTGCAAGTATAAAACTATATTCTGCTTTGATGCTTTGACCTTTGAGGTTTTTCATTTGCGTGCGTGCTTCGTCTTGATGTCGCTTTGTCCTCCGGGCGCCACGATCGAAATGAGGAGCACTTTCACCAGTCTATTATCCTTAGCCTCTTTCATCAGCGTTCAGGGCTACGCAGTAATGACAGCGCCTGTTCTAAGAGGTGTACGATGAGTTTCCGCTCTACTGAAGTACCAAATCTCAACATCAAGCTGATGAGTTGCAGTAGACAGGTGACAAGCAAGTTGAGCTCTGCGGGGAGTTGGTCACGTCGGTACTTGAACGAGGTGAGTAAGGCCAGCCATTATCTACACTATTGGCAATTGAAAACCTAAGCTTGCATCGCGGTTAGATCTCGCGGGCCCTATTGGGGACGCCGTCAAATCAGCCGACGCGGCATATAACTGCAATGCCTACTCATGTCGGGGATATCAATATGAAGATAACGTCGACAATGTTCACACCGTCACTGTTGGCGATGTTATCACATTCTATATTGACCTCGTCGCAGGTCATCACCCAGGGTGGGCTCTAAGTTATTTTTCAAACATGTTATAATAATGTGACACTGTTCATATCCATGATGAGTACTTCAGGCTACTAAATGTATTCCCTATCTAAGAATGTCTCAGTTATCGACCTAGCTTCGAACACTGTAATCGGTTACCCTCGTCGAATGGAGCGCCTGGCCAGACTCAAAGTCGGGACCGCCTAGAAATGATAGCAAGTATCACGTCTCATCTTCCCATCCCTAGGACTTTCTTCTACATATTTCTTCTCTCCGCCTCTTGATTCCATCGCGTCTCGCTATTTTAATTAGCTTTATATCATTATATAACGCTCACTAGCCAATCACCGCCACAGCTGACTTCACAATCACAATACCCGACACGCTTTCCTCGGCTTACGATGAAGGCGGGAAGTGTGCGATCCAGTAGTACTGGTGGTCTGACAGCAACTCGCAAATAAATGAGAGTTGCCTTGACTTTTATGTTGAATAACACTTTGTTAATGGGAGCAGCGTACCCTAGAATACCATCGATAGGCATGGCGTTTCATACAGGAAATAGCCATGCGAGAATGGAGTAGGAATATAATGAGTACTTTTCAGTGAACTAGGCACCGAGTAGAGCTCCGTGTTGCTCCCATTCATATTTATGTTAGTGTGCATGTTGTACTTATTATCTCTGCCGAATTCAATCTTGAACCTCTGAACTTAAAACCTCTGTTATGCCTTTTGCCGAAGCACTTCATTGAATCGAGACGGAACACAGTCGAAAACTGTAGTGCCTTCGTCAGAAACCCTGACCAGCCAGCCAGCGTATTCGCACCAAGCGCACACACGCACCTCACCCCCCAACACCCGATCGCCCTAATAATTACTCCCGAGCGTCTCATCAAGACAGCTAAACCCAGCCCTCGCAAGCACCGCATCAGCAACATACCCAATCTTCCTCTCGACGCCCACGTCCCTCTCAAACGCCCTATGGACCCTCGCATACATGAGTCCCGCATGGCCATTAACAGCATTCGTCTCGTCCGCGCTCCCGAGCGCAAACGATTCCGGATCCACGACCTGAAAACCATAGCAATTCGGTCGTAGATACTTGGTGCGGTGAATCTCTTTATTCGGGACCACCACGAACAGGAGCTGCTCAAGCTCTTCGTTCATCATCAGTTCCCGCACGTTCCCCGGGAGAGCCGAGAGCAGACGGTTCCAGAGGACCCAGTTGCGCCCCCAGTAGTCGAGGTTATGCGGGTAGGGCCGCGGGTCCGGGAGGAAGTCCGGGTTGGGCGTGGGGGTGTGGAAGTTGAAGACTTGGATGGCGATGCGCGGGGCGCGGCGGAACCACGGCGCGCTGCTCAGCGCGATCAGGATGGGGCTGACTTTTGTGTCGATGATGTACATCATGTCTTGACTGCTGACGGCGAAGCGGGTAGTATACCGCCGACGCTTCTCCTCTTCTTCTGCAGCATTAATAGTAGCAGTACTATTTATAGGAATAGTAGAAGTGGAGATAGTAGCAGTGCGTCCACCACCAGGCTGCAAGCAGCGCATATCGCCCACATAGAAGCGCTCCTGGAACACATCCCACGCGTCGGCGCATATCCTCGCTCCGGCAAGGGTATCGTGGCCCTCGGCGCCCGTGGCAGCGTCCTGGTTGACGTACCTCGGGCCGTCGGGCGTGGAGAGGAAGATGTGGATTTGCGTGCCGTGGCAGATGGCGAAGTACGCCCTCCATATCTCGAGGCGGAGCTCGGTGGGGAGATTGGGGAAGAGGTGGAATGAGGACATTACTGCTTTGCGATAGTGTTACAATTCATGCAAAAGGGGCATCGAGAAGAAGAAGGAACGAAATGAATGAGAGCGCTCAAGAGAAGTAAAGAGGCGGTCAGTCAATGATCAGGCAACTCGATATAAAATTGTGGGGGTTGAATCCGAGTGTTGTCATGGGCTTACGTGAGTGAGGACTGTGACAAAAGTGTGGGTGAGATGGAGACTGAGAATGAGAATCAGGGTGAGTGAGAGCATCGAGTGAAGTGGGTGAGGGTTTGATTGGTGAGAATAGTAAGTAGGTTAATTGCATGTCCTTCAATAGGATATGCTACCTACCTACCTGTTTTACGAGTCCTTGGCTGCTGTGCAGGGTTGTTGATATGAGTACACTGACGCAGGGGCTACATAATCACATCCTTACAACTATGCTCAAGGTTACAAATCGAAGATGAATTCATATAGAAAACTTGGGAAACAGGGTGGACTAAGAGCAACAGATCAGAGACACTATTCATCAGGATACAATCAATCGCAATCAATGTTGTAAATTATATTTTGATTTTTCGGCCTAAAATCAGTTAATTATAGTAATGGTATAACATTCTAGTTCTAATCATTTCATCATGGACGGGCCAAATAGGGAAATGGCGTCTCCAGGTCCATGAGCTGAGAGAATCTTGTTAGGTAGTAGTAATGGGTTTCGTTTCGTCACGGGCTCGAGGAACAGGGAAAGGGGGGATTCACCTTGGAAAGACTAGAACAGGGGGGCAAGTAGAGACAGATGAACAGACGGCAGCGTGAAGAGAGAAATGCATTGCATGATCGTAGACGCGTGCGATCGTATAATACACATCCAGAGCCCCAATCCCAGCAAGTTGAGCCTCACCTCGCGCTGCCGTCATTATATCAACATCCATGCTCTTTATCCCCAAAGTTCCCTTGTCGTGTATATGCCACGCCCCAAAGACACTAAGAAGACACTGCCTGGGTATAATAGTTCCGTTGACCATTTGTAGTGAATGACTTACGACGTATGGCAGTAAGTCTCGGCTAAGGGGCTATCGGCGCGCATCCATGCTATCATGGCCTCCCAATAGTGACAAAAGGATGCGCAAGTGAGTTGATACTCTATTTTTCAAGAGTTCAAGATATATTAAAGTGAGCCTGGGCAAGCTTGTAGAAGGTCGCAGGCCAAAAGATGGAGAAACAAAGCGCAAGCGGCCTGTGGAATCACCCTGCGGCGAGTATGTCGTGCTTTGTGCTCTCCTACGAAATCTCGAGACAGTCGTGGTGTCAAGCACATGCTGTGTAAACCGAGATGATAGGCAAAAGCCCATGGAAAGTGATCGCATAAACCAGATATCATAATGTGGCGTTTTTCAAGGCGCAAGATAAACTGTGGGCTACCAACCATAGTCTTCGAGTTTGACCTTGTCGCTTGAACGTCTCTCTACAACTCCTTGTCCCTTATTTGCCCCGCGTCCCATCTGTGAGATCTTGTTCGATGGTTTCAACTCCTAGTTGACAGGCAGTCGATCAAGACGCCCACCTTTGGTGAGCCACTCCTCATCTATTAAGGAATCTCGAGCCTGATATAAGAAGCGGTAGGCAGTCTTGATGGTACCGTCGCTGACACCAGCGACACCCGCGATCTGTTTTGAACTCTTGCCTTCGCCCATGAGATGGGAGATCATGTAGATACAAGCGGCGGCGACGGATAAGGGCGAACGACCGGCCAAATCCTTAACCGAGGAACTCTTCTCACACAACTCGGACGATATTCTCGCCATGAGATGGTTATTCCTGAAGCGGAGGCCGCTGCAGTATCTCGCGCAAAGCTCGGTGGCGTTGGTAGCACTGAGGGTTGGAGGCGCACCGCCGTCGTTGATGGGACGGACAAAGGTCTTGTTCTTGTCATCCTGGAGGAACTTCTCCAACATCTTGAAGGTTCTTCCAATCTCCTTCTTGGGGACCTTGGTCAGGGCGAATATCTCACGGAAGGTTCTCGGCGCATTGGACTGACGGCAGGCGATGAAGATGCACCCGGCAATGATGACCTCGGAGGACTTCCCCTTGAAGTACTTGGCATCGTCGGTCATCTTGAAGATGTGCTTGGCAGCATCCTGGGTGGTCTTGGAAATGTTCATAGCATCGCAGAAGTTGGAGATCTCGCGGTAGGCGGCGAGGAGAGCGGTATTGCTCTGCTTACTGTCCTTGTCGTTCTTCTTGGCGGCCTTACTCTGAAGACGCTGTAGCTCTCTCGCATCTCTGCCCTCGAAAGCGATGTTGGTCTCGAGTTGAGAGCCGTTCAGAAGAGGATTGACCGAGTCACCGACACGGCTGGGATCGTCGTTGTTTTGGTCGTCGTTAGCGAAGGTGCGCCATTCGGAGCGGGTGTCGATGATGCGATCGCCGAGGACGAGGCCGCACGAGGCACAGACCATGTCGCCCGAGGAGAATTCTTCGATCAGGTTCGGGGGGAACTCGCGACAGTCGGGACACTGCAAGATCTCGTTCAGATTCTGCTGCCATTGCTCCTCCTTCAGGCCATTCTGGGCAGCGTCGGTGGCGGCGTTGTCGCTCGCACTCTGCTGGGCGGCGATGAAAGCATCCGAGTACGAGGTGGTAGCAGCCATGCTCAAGATGACGAGGGCGGCGGCGAGAAGTGGAGGAGGATGGCGACGCAGTGCGCGGGACGGAGAGAAAAGCGCACACAGACAAGAGATGAAAGAGCCGGTCCGAGAGAGAGAAAGAGAGAGACAGATGGCTTCGACGGGCGGGAGTTGTGCAGCCGTGGGTTGAAAATACCGACCGAAGGGCTGATATGAAACAAGGAGGATTGTGAAGGGGAGGGAGGGAGGAGATGCTGAGGCTGGCTTCAGAGTCAGCAACAGGTCAGCAGGTAGCCTGTGACTGCCTGTCTTTGGGGGGGGGGGGGGGTGTGACTAAGCAGCTGGGCTACAGCCTCAAGACTGCTAAGTACTGGCTTGTACTGGCTTGTAATTACTGGCAAGTAATGGGCCTGTTAGATGACTTGGTTCAGGCCTTTACTATGATAATATCACTGTAAATGCACTGTAGAGTCGGTGTTGCAGGCTGTATATAGGCGCTGTGGAGCAGGTGAGTGTGCACTAATTTTAGCGCTTCCTTTTTTTACTGAGGTAGGTACCAGCTAGATGGGTACGTACAGGTGGTAAATCTACTTAATAATACTGTAAATTTCAAGGTTCCAAGTTCTTCTCTTCTACTCTTCACTTTTCATGGCAATTACAGTTCCGCGCCTAACACCTTAAATCCTCCAATTTCATTATCTGGAGGAGAAAACAAATGTCCTTATACTCTTTGTTATTGATTTCTTGTCTAGTGCGCTAACCAAAGACAAGGCTTTTTTGAGAGTGAAGCATCTAGTATTATGGTGCCATGAATATATGCACGTACGGCTGGCTCTTGGCCACGAACACAATGGACATAGTAGGTAAGTAGGTGCCGAACAAAACAATATTTCGGATCCATCATCTTCTTCCCAAGCATGAAAGCAACTTGGTCTCTGTGCTCCGCCCGCCGTCAGCTGTTGTTGCTGCTGCTGCTGCTGCTGCTGCTACTACTGCTGAGCCCCAGCGATGCTACATCGCTTGCACTGGGACAGAGGCGGGGTGTTGTTGTAGGTAAGTATGTATGCAGGTAGGTAGTAGTCGAGTCGGCCCCCAAATCAATAATTGCTTCTCGACATCTACCCATAATGACGAACGAGTAAGTATTTCCCAGCCGAGGAGAAAAGGTCTAGATGTGACGATAGACGCTGGGACCGCCACGAACAGGCGACGCCATGCGCGTAGGTTGCGGCACGGAGAGATACGATGCAAACGCCGGATGTTGGTCGTGCCCGACACCTCCCGGATTCGAGCTTCTCCTCTCCGTCTGCACACGCGCCTCCCACGCCTTCCAGTCCTCCCGCAAACTCGTCCTCTCGCTCTCGTCTCCCAGTGGATGCGCGAGATGGTACTCTCTTCTGCTGGGCTCTTCGGGTGACACTACCTCAGGATGGTAGTCCCCGCTGTGCTGCTGCTCCTCGGGGGATGGTATCTGAGAGATGGGGTCGCTGGCCGCTAATGAGCTTCGGCTGGCGAGTGATTTGCGAATCATGAGGTCGCGCTCCTGATCCTCGAGCGTCTGTCGGTCGGCCCTACCCGATCTGCGCTTGGGTGGGTATGTCGAGTTCTTTTCTTCTTCTTTGACCGGTTGGAAACCGGTTGTTTTTCGTGCCCGCCGTGACTTGAAAAAGTGCATGCACATGACGATGGCGAGCGTTACGACGATCAGGATACCGGCCACGATGACCACGATCATCCATGGGTCAACAGGTATCGTGTTCTCGGTTGTGATTTCGCTCGACTTGGGAGTAGACTCGGTAGTTGGATGACTGACGGCATCATCGCGCCGAAAATATGTAGGAAGGCGGCCCATTTCCGGGAACTCTTCAATATCAATTGTCAGATATGAGGCTGTTGAGAGATGGGCATCGCCAGGGACGGACGACAGCTAGGCGGGGAAAGGTTCATTCTATATGAATCAACTACATCATCGATAGTCGATAGCCGCTCCATGATTCGATGGCAGTGTACCATGGTGCCAATGTGCCCTTCCAATGCCTTCGCCCTTCTGCTGCTGCCGGCGGCGCAATATATCGCACGCAGGGAAATCTTGAGTAACGCCGCCATGCACGTTGGGTAACAATGTCATGGCTTTCGTGCTATTCTTGGACCGACGGTCCCCGGCATTGGTCTAGCGGGTTTGGGGTAGGGAGTGGCTGTGGGGGAGACAAGAAGCAAGGCATTGCCTGCCTTCGGGACCTGGCCACCACTCAACTCGCCTTGCTTCCCCTACCCCGCGAGAATCGAAGGGCCTATGCCTTTCGTCCCTTCATCCCTGTTTTGGTTGAGGGTGGCTGTGTACAGCTGGCGATAGATAAGACATTATTATGTTCAATGTTACTATAACTCGCAGTGGTGTTGCTTCTACTGCCATAAACATGTTGGCATAAGGGAAATCCAAGCCATGCTGACCTTTTGATGCCTTGATTGCTAGTCGAAGGGCCGCGCATCCTCCCCGGCTTGACGACGTCGTCACACTTGGTCCCTTCTGCCCCCAGCTCATCAAGACCCATGCCTCTTCTACGATTTAATTACCCACTATTCTATCTGCTCGGTTGTAAAATAGCCCATTCACAGAAGATCAGATCGGATCAGATCAGATCAGAGCAGCGCACCGAGTACCTAGTGTCTTGGCCAACTCAATCGGGCGCCGGAGGTGTTATATTTTAGGTTTGCGCGTGGAAGAATTATAATTATCTCCCGGGCAGTAGACCAGCCGCACGGCCCGGTCCGTTCATTGAAAGTGGCAATGCTGTGTAAGAGAGGCGTAATGTATAGTATAGTAGTCTAGTGTAAACACTATTAACGAAACCAATCACTGTCTGGCTGTATAGGATACCGAAATACCGGGCTACAAGCCAAGACAGTCGGCCCTGTCATGATGAATGTTGGTCTGGATACACACTGCCGAGTTTCAATTGTCGGCCAACATTACTAGTACTGTACGGCCAGGTGAGGAAGTCTACATTTTTGCATTTCAAAATGCCTTTAGTAGTTGTTCATTTCTCTTTCTTGATTGATAATCCGCCTCACCGTCGATTAGCATGCATACGTAAAACAGTATTAACCTTCATTTACGCCTCGTGGCCGCAGTGCAGCGGATGTTTTGAAACACGAACTGGCTACGCCACCAACTTGGGGGCCAATCGTGTTTTGAAACAAGCAAAGCCACCACAGTATGCCGGCTTCTTGAAGAAATTCGGCGATGCACCGAAGCTTGGGTTGCTATTCGGAAATACACAGCCGTCAACCACTCCGGTCCCGTTCCGGCTCTACTTCAAGGTCGTAGGGCTGGAGTTCTGTGGAGTCCGTTGCGATTAGTTACCGTGCCTCCTCCTTACAGATACTTAGCGCTAATTATCTCTAGTTCAACGTCTTCTCTCGCTCTCAACATCACCCACGACAATCACCGCCGAGGTACTTGACGTGAAGGCGCCGTAGACAAGGGATTGCCTGACCGTAGATTCGTTGCTTTTGGCCCGATTCTAGAGTATTGAGCGTATGTGGGTGTGTTGCGTGCGGGTTGGCCATGTTACCGATAAGCCGAGCGTTGTGCCGAGTCGGCCGGACGCCCCGACTCTCGGCAAGGAGAAACGATGTCTTATCGTTCCTCATCCGCCACCAGTCGTCGGCGGCAGCAGATGCGACGCTCCCGTTGGCGGGATATCGGGTCCTTGATATGACGAGGGTCCTCGCAGGTGTACGTCAAGTCTACTATTCAATTGCTGCGAGGAGCCGAGCTGATGCTTCTCACTAGCCTTATTGTACTCAGATCCTGGGCGACTTAGGGCATGTATATCGCCAACATATATACGTTGGTCAATGACCAAATAGTGTTAACTCTGATCGTTTTGAAGTGCAGAAGTTATCAAGATTGAGCACCCTACCCGTGGTGATGACACGCGTGCCTGGGGGCCGCCCTACGCCCCATACCGAGCAGGATCCGACCATGAGGGTCCCGGCGAGTCTGCGTATTTTCTAGGTGTAAGTCTATATAAACCGCGACAGCGATGTATGTGTATACCGTATGGAAACGCATGTATATCTCACAATGCCATAGGTCAATCGCAACAAGAAGTCTCTCGGCCTCTCATTCCAGCATCCAGAAGGCGTCGAAGTATTGCACAAGCTAGCGGCAAAATGCGATATCCTCGTCGAGAACTATCTCCCGGGGAGTCTAAAGAAGTACGGCATGGATTTTGAGACAATTCACAAGATCAATCCATCTCTCATCTACGCCTCCATTACTGGGTACGGACAGACGGGACCGTACGCACAGCGCGCCGGCTACGACGTCATGGTAGAAGCCGAGTTCGGCCTGATGCACATCACGGGGAGCCGCGACGGACCGCCAGTCAAAGTAGGTGTCGCTGTGACGGATCTGACGACTGGCTTGTATACGAGTAACAGCATCATGGCGGCATTACTAGCACGGGCAAAGACCGGGCGTGGTCAGCATATTGACGTGGCTCTAAGCGACTGCCAAACCGCGACACTCGCCAACATTGCGAGCAGCTGTCTAATAAGTGGCAAACGGGATACGGGGCGATGGGGCACGGCACATCGTAAGTTGCCTTCGCAAGTAGTCTAGATTCTACAACCCTATTGAAGCAGTCTTAACGAAATCATGTTCGCAGCATCTATCGTGCCATACAAGTCGTTCAAGACAAAAGACGGCGATGTCCTCTTTGGCGGGGGCAACGACAGGCTCTTCGGCATCTTATGCGACGGGCTAGGACGGCCTGAATGGAAGACAGATGCAAAGTACAGCGTGAACTCGCAGCGGGTCGCGAACCGCGACGAGCTGGAGGCGGAAATCGAGAAGATCAGCGTGCTCAAGACTACGCAGGGGTGGCTCGATGTGTTCGAGGGCAAGGGCATGCCGTACGCCGCGGTGAACGACGTCCAGGACACGCTCAACCACGAGCACACGCGTGCGCGGGGCATGGTGGTTGAGCTGGAGCATGGCGAGTGCGGGCCGATCAAGGTGGTCAACACCCCTGTCAAATACAGCGATAGCAGCCCAGGCGTACGGACCGCGCCGCCGACGCTGGGACAGCATACGGACGAGGTTCTGAGTGGCCTGCTTGGACTTGACGCTGATGCTATCTCTGCGCTTAAGGATGCTGGGGCCGTCAGGTAGCCTGAAGTTGATTACGCTGGGATGTACTGTTTATCTGCCTTGATGCCATGACCACCGTGTAGAAAGTCGGTACTGATACCGAGAGCTGCTACTCGTAAGTCAATCACATATAGTTTCAGAATCGACTATATCTAGATGGCTCTTGTGATCTTCAAATGACATCTCCTTCGTCCAGTTGCTCTTTATGCATCTATTGAACTTCACGACAAATTATCTAGGTGGCGTGCCAGGCGCAATGCTACCGAATCCGTCTTCATCCTTTTCAGCTACAATGGTCGCGACCCTGCAATACGCCTTGTCTGCCTCGTTACCGGTCTCCGAGAGCGCCTGACCTTCAGCCATGAAAGTGGCTGTGTAAACTGCACCCGATTTACCTCCGATAGTTTCTGACTCACCCCTCATTAAGTCTACAATATCAACAAATGCACAGCCCTTTGATCGGCAACCAAGACACCTAAAGGTCATAACCCCAAGAAGAGGGTCAGGCTGAAGGTAAGGATGATATTGAGCTATCTATCCACTTAAGGAACCCGTTGTAGCCCCCAAAATCAGTATTCGGCAATTCCTTATTTCATATAGCGAAGCTTTTATTCTCTTGCCGAGATATACGACTTCATGTTTCGTAACTAATCTTCTTGGGATAAGGTAGCGCGATACACATTACCTACGACACAAAACATGCTCGAAAGACTTACAAGTCTCAGTAATCCTACTCATGTCGGTACGCCATACTGAAGGACACCTATTCTCCCATACTTCCGGCCGCCAAGATGCCGCCAAAGGACAGCTCCTCTACCCATGACTCTGGCTACTCAGCCATTGCGAACCAAAGTACAATTCGCTCACAAAGGTCTCGTACGTGATTCCGGACTACTTCGCGCTACCTACTTTGCAATTCGGCGAGACGCTAATTACTATACACATTTTCAGAGGACTACCGGGGTGAACGGAATAAACGACAAACTTCTCAAGGCAAGCTTGTTGTTACCAACGAGCACCATGCGATAGCAGAGACCGAACAATCAGAATCTTCGCTCTATCTCTCAGCCATTTCCAGCTTTCTATCAACAGAGACAAAGACCATTTTGGATACAATTCTCACGAAAGCACTAGACCTAGTCGTTAAATCGACGGGAACAGCCACACCAGATCTACCTGACAACCTTTTCATTCCCTTCACCATTGGCGAAAGAGTTATTGTTTCTATAAATCATGAGTTACGTAAACAGGACTTAATGTTAGATGTGCCGATATCCCACGGATTTACCGTGCGCGATCTTAGAAGATTGTACTACATGGTAGAGTCGAACCCTCCCAGGCCCGCCAGTCCCAATACCACGAAACCAATCCCTGCGAATTCTAAGGCAGGAATACCAGATATCTTTAAGTATCTCATCTCCACGGACGCGACTCGGGATACCAATCTCCACATTATGCTGGCCTTTTGGGGAAAGGTTCGAAAGCAGTACCCTCAAGCATTGGTGCCTAAAGATCTATCGGAAAGCGCCAGACAAGTTCGAGATCGCCATTTGGAGGAAAATTACTGCATTCATTGCGTGTAAGTAATCACACAAACTCTAAATATTTTTGGGATATTATTTCGTTGTATCCAATACTGAATTGAAGTTTCCGATCCCAGACTGAGACAGCTCAAGTGCGATGGAGGGAGACCAGCATGCGCGGAATGTGTTCGCTCGAAACAAGAATGCCAGTATGCTCCAAGACTACGACAACAATCTACTTTACAGTGTCTGACGTGCAGGTAAGTTATATTCCAACTTCTTTGTATCCTATGCGGGAACGAGTTCGTTTCGTTCACTAATCAATGTTGACTCCTGGTTACTAGGCAGAGAAGAATAATATGCGACCTACAGAGACCAGAATGTAGTGGATGTGTTCTTTCGGGAAGGAAATGCCTAGGATATATTCAAGACCAGCCGCGCCCAAGCATTGTTCTGCAAGCAACAGTACCAGATGGTCCAGATCACTTGCTGCCTAGCGAACTCGGACAATTGATGCAAGACACCCCCGAGAGCGACTTATTACTTTTGGATCTCCGTACGAAGGAGCTGTATACCAAATCACATATTCGTGGCGCGATCAACTTGTGCATACATCTGACGCGGTTAAAACGAGGTCCTCTTGAGCCGTACAAGCTGCAGTATGTCCCGGAGAGCAAAAAGGACGAGGCTAAATTCGGTACATGGGCTAAGGTAAAACATCTAATCATATACAACGACGTAAGAGGCGACGATACACATAACAGCCACGCGTTGAACGCGATAAAGGAATTCCAAGATCAGGGTTTTAGTGGCCACCTCTGCTTGCTCAAAGGGGATTTCCGGGAATTCGCTGATGCATATCCAACTTACGTTGACTTTCAGACAAGTCAAGGCGACGCAGGATCGACTACCTTGACTCGAGAGAGCCTCTTTCCAGTTAAGAGTGATGCGACCCTTTCTATCCCTCTTGTTACAAAACCCAATTCGGACCTGGTAGCGCCGAGTAACGCTAACATGCACGTGCGCCGTGCTGGGGTTGATCCATCACCATCGGATTCAGGATACGCGACGGTATCACATGGCAGTCGGGTGCAAGTCGATCGGATTGACTTGGAGATTGAGGGTGACGATGGTGATTATGATGACGATATACAAACGGTGTATACGGAATTTTCAGGTGATTCTGATGTACGAACTGAAAGTTACATTAACATGTTTGCAGACGATCTGTTTGAAAAGATAGGCGGCAAACAACTGAGCGTCGAAATGATCAAGAGAATATCCGATTCCCTTCCCACGCTATTAAAGGCGTTGGCGTTGACTATTGGCTACCAAAACCAAAGCCAAGTGCAACGGGACCTTATGGTATTTATCCACAAACAAAGAGAGTAAGTAAAACTTATTTGAAAGTTGAAATCATTGTCGGAGTTGATTTGCCCTCACTTGATATTATTCAAAGACAAAAATTTCGTCTTGATATCTAAGGCTATTGATGTACCGTAGAATGTTAGAAAATCACCTAGTTAACATTTGCGGCACTAGGGCGATCGTAAGGTCATTTAAGGGCCATTGCCACGACCCTGACGATTTACATACATCCGACATGAACCCTCTCCAAGAACCAAAACCCACAGAAATAATGAACCGCTGGCTAGCGTCCAGGGATGAGTCGAAATTTGAAGGGTTCGAACATGTGCCGCACGTGGATACCTCTGAAGGTGTAAATCAAGAAGGCTGGCTCGAGGTGCCCAAACCAGTCGTGCTCGAATTAGAAGAGTATAAAAAGATTCTTGTCGAGGATCCTAGCTATATATGGATGCTCGCCCGACTACGCCGAGATCTCATACTTTCAACAGCACGGTACGACATTATAGATCAGATGATGAGTGAAATTCAGTCCAAATTCCCGCAAACCAGGCAAGTTAGCCGAAAGAGGTCTCCTGAAGAAGTTCAGGTGACATTCACTGTAGACTGGGACATCATGGACTTTCTCTACGAACAAAACTATGATATCCCTCACCCTGAGGCCATTGAGAACTGCGTTACAATAACAGGGACCAGTACCCATGCTCAGGCTCTAACCTGTCGGCAGTATATGGCACAGATGTGGCCGTTGACGGGAATGCAGACGCTAAGAGTGATTCAGGAAGCGTTGAAGACGGCTGGAAGAAAGAAAAAGCTGTACTGTGAGTTATTCGTTTTGAGATCAGAAGACTCTCGAAATACTTCACAAACTCACATATTACAGTCAAGGCCCCTTGTCGCTTGACTCTAGAGGCATCGATTGGCGTTGGATCTTCTGTTGTTGTGACAGCATCCGGGCTTTCCTATTTCATAGCGGAAATAGGAGAACAACTGGCATGGCTGGGCGCGACCCTATCATTAGGCAACGGCAGGATAACTCGACATATCCCATACTTGGAAAGAAGGGTGGCTACTAGAAGCGATACGCCAGCCGCTGTGGGATTCAATATAAGATACAGTCAAGAACGTTGGGATTCTGATAAAAAGCGATTAAATGGCCAGTGCTGGAGCAATCTTTTCTCAGAACCTGTCATTGCTGGAGGCTTTCCCATTCTACAGCGAGAAGAATCAGATACTGGCTTGGAGATGCCCCTTGAGCTCATGGTTGCTTTGACGGGAACCAAGTATCTCGATACCTTCGGTCCGACCATGTTCATTAAAGGCTACAATACCATGCTGGTACCAGCTAAGAAGTCTAAGGACCTGATAGTATGGCATCTCTTCCATAGCCGAAAGCCCTCCGAACGTATTTCCTACCTATTATCTGACTTTGAGCCGGCTGTTATCACCAAGAAAGATATCGGAAAATCTCGCCACGTGCTAGGGTGGTGCGCCGACGCCACATCTATCGTTGGTAGGCTTACAACTCTTTCATAGACATAATTATTAGAGCGCTAACAACTTGGCCTTGCATAGGGACGACTCTAGCCAAATACGATATCGGAAGATCACGCCTACCTAAAACACACTCTCATCACATGTTAGAAAAGGTTGAGATATCAGCAGGGCAGTTCGTCACAGGCACAGCAGCTTTTACTCTTGGAAACAGAGAGAAGCCTGTGCATATCACCCGGTTTGGCTTTCTTACCAAACTTCAATGGATATCCTCCAAGCACATGATTCTATGGGATGAAGGCGACAAGAGAGGATGGCTAGTGAACGGAGCCAGTGCCCTTCTTCATATCCTTCGTGCGTCCCTAGCGCATAGCAAGCGCAAGTTCCAATCAGCATGGCTCCTAGAGCCTGATGCCTTGAAAGACCCTCCAGATCTCACGTGGCCCGATGCTTCCCTCCAAGTCCTTATCAACGAGGACAATCGGAATTTGACCTTGTACATGGACAGAACGGAGGTCTACGAGGAGAACATCAGGGAAGGGGCAATAACAAACAATAGCTCGAGGCGTCAGACTAGACACTACCGTCTGGAAGATAGGATTGAGCACATCTACAGTATTTTGGAGAAGCTCATTGACCATCAAACGGATGCAGAACGGCGCAGCGGTTTGCAAATCAAGGTTAGACCACGCCAGCACTTAGAAGGCTGGGACTTCAAAGATCTAGTCAAGGACGGTGATCCTATCTTTCCTCGAGTTGCCACGCTGTCGACGCTCGGGAAGGGCTGGGTGGACTTCACTCGAGCCATACATGCCGTGACGTTATTCGGAACCGGGTTCGGCGAACTGATCCAGCCACGGCAGACGAGTCTGAGCCCAAGCATCTGCAGCCGCTGGTCACTACTACCGAGAGACAGGTACTATCTCGCGGCCTGTGTATCAAATCTTCTCGAGATCATGGAGGAAGACGGCGACGCGGCTTCAAACCCACGACGATTATGCGACAATATCATCTGGCACATGAAAGCAGCAACCTTCAACCCGTGTCCGTGCACCAAGGACGCGACGAAAAGCCACCACGACCCCGTGCAAGTGCTATTTCCGCTGAAACTCAAAAGAACTCTCAAGAAGAAAGCGCAAGTCGATCTGAAGGGCACAGGAGCAGTAATATTCGGGCAGAATGTGAATCTACACTACCATTACAAAGACTACGGGAGTCCTGAGCCGGGCGATCCGCCGATGGAGACCTGGGCTACTATGACGGATATGCTCGATGATAGCGGAATTGGATCGAGCCTTAGTTCCTCGCGGTTTCTCTCCGCGTCTGACCCAAGTAGTGCCGGATCAACGGGTGATAAGTCCCCGACCCAAACTCAAAGCCAGTCCCAGAGCCAGTCTCAGAGTCAGTCTGAGCAACGACCCGACAGTCAATCTCAGAGCCAATCCCAGCTTCACACCCAGATTACTTCGCCCAGTAGTTCCTCCGAGATAACACCTCTGCGGGGCTCGAAGCATTCTCTACGTGAAATTGTTGCCTCTGTGAGCAAGAAAGTGAAACGGTGATGCGCGCTAATTTCCTGTCGGCAACGTCATACTGTTGATTGGTGACTTTATAGAGCTGGGTAAGACTGCCCGGGATGACATAAGCTAAGGGAGTGGCTATTCATTATGCTGCTAGATTAGGCAGCTATTAGGTAGAGTACCAGTTTAGGTACCTCCTCACTCCGCCAACAAAGGAACTGATTAGTTAGTCGGTTATTGATTCACTTCAATTTGCCCCTTGTAATCGTTAAATCCCCGTTCGTGATGAATCTTTCTTATACTTCGCGAAATGCCAATTGACTCTTCCATTTGAATGACGCAAATCTAATACTCGAATACTCTAGTCCACGGGCTTTAGTGACAAATAGACGTAGTGATCAGCGTTTGTCGCACTGGAGTTTCGGTTATCGTCGATGCCTTCACATATAGTATAGAATAAAAACTCAACTAGTCAAGAAGGTATCAAGCTCTTAACATAACAGATCAAGAGAATTGCTGTACGTAGCCAAGGCCTGGGAATAAAAGCTTCAAACCGTTGTGTGAAATAGTAATTGCAATTCTATACTGTTAAGATCGCAGCATATGATACGCTAATGACTTCTACTGTTGCGTAAGGTTCTATTCACCCTTCTTGCAGACAGATCTGAAGGTAAATTCAGAAATGGCTTTATTTGTTGCATATATGCTGTCCTGGATCTTTATTGTAGTGATATAGGAGGCATTGTGTAAGAACCGAACCCTTCGGCATACTGTAATTATAGTGCCCATTGCTGCGCGAAATTCTTTGAAGCTCGGGCTACATACAGCGAGTGAATCAGTATGTAATCCCAAGATCGTGACTACTTGCCTCAAGAACTATGGGACATGTCTACCTCTTGATTTCATATGTTGACGAAACTGCATTGTTATTGACTTAAATGATTGCCCAATTTAGTGAAATATAAATGACGCGAGGCCCTGGGTGTTCATGATGATCTTCTCGGGTTCATTAAACTTACAAAAGACAATCACCTTTTCCTCCCCTGCCTCGACACTTTCCCTTCTCCATGTATCACACCTGCTCATACTCTCTTGAATCATCTGTCTCCCTACTACTTCCTTCTTCTGCTAGTAATACAAAAGGTATAAAATGGTATGCCTTGTTTCAATTCACAAACTGTCTGGGCTACCAGATGTATACTCCAATAGGTGTTTACGGATCTTTTCAAGAGAATACTCGTCATTAGCAAAAGAGGCGACCTTTGCATCGTAATCTGACCATTTAGGTGTGCCTCCCTTGATCAGCTCCTCTCCCTCGAGCCGGCAGGAGTCGAAGTCAATAAGAATAGGCTCGTTATTGTCGTTGAGCATGATGTTCATAGGGCCGAGATCGCCGTGGACTAGTTTCAAGGAGTGTAAGTGAGAAACGGCCTTCTCGATTCCGGCTAGGAAGTGATCCACGTCAATTGGATTCCCTTCTCTAAGATAATCCGCAAGAGTCATCTTGTATTTAACATAGCAGATTCCACGTATTCTGTTGTCCCCCTCTAGGCAGCCCAAGTACTGAGCAATATTCGGATGCGGATGGTGTCGCAAGATCTCACATACACGAATCTCCGATAAAGTGAGAGAGTGAATGTACGAGGGCGAGGGGTCGTCTTCGTAATCGAGGAGGACTGGTGTCTTGATATAGATATTTGATGGTAGCGGGTCTGGCGCGAGTAGGAAATCGGGTGGTGCAGCGGCATAGATGTACTCATCAGGGATTTTGGTCAGTTCAAGCTGGGTTGAGTCGATACTGTCTGACTCGCGTCGATTGTAGCTACCGTAGTAGAACTCTGAGTCCTTTTTGAAGATAGCCGTCGTATGGTGAAATTCTAAGTCTGGCCATTCGCCGTACCATGCTTCACCTTGATACTGTAACTCCATTTCACGTATTTTGATGTGATGTAATCCGCAACATGAGTGAATAAGCTCTGTACGTAGAAATGGAACTTGTCTAAGGAGTATGGGAAAGATGCAGGCACCTCGTAAGCCTATATATTATGCTGATTTTGTGCGATCCCTGGGTGCACTTTAGATAATTTAAATCAAGGGAGTGGTAGCGTGAAACCCCCTCACTTCATGTTGCACCAATGAGTCGCGTGCGCCGTCTTGTTTGGCTTTGTGCACACTGAAATGCCGCACGTTCTGACCAATTGTCGAGGATTTCGACCTGAGACTGGCTAGAGTAAGATATGTTACGGACCCAAGAAGTCGAGAAAAGGTAGCTATCTTTACATACAAACTAGCATAAATTCTTGAAATGGGGGAGACTCGACCGAGCTTGGTGGACATTGAAAGCCAAAACGGAATGTTGTGCAAATCATCCTCATTCGCAGTGTCCCCTCCAAGCTCTTGCTACTTTACCACTTTATGCCTTAATCTTCGTTATCCCCTAATATTTCAGGATCAACGGGCCGAGCATAGGTAGACCTAAGAATTAAAAGTCATAAGCATGATTTGAAGTCTGATTTAGACCTAAGCAGTGGAATTACGAGATTCACTGCTGACATACTGCGATACGTGTCAGAAATGAAGGGCTGGCGTAGCGTGAGAAGGTACTATTCCGACAACCTACAATACGGATAGAGTAAAACATGACCTTGAGCCCCAAGTAGCCTAATGTAGGGCTATCTTTACTATCCTATTCGGCCCTACGATGATCTGGACTAGCGTATTGGCACTTTAACCCCTGACAGGTAGTGCCAAGTGCTGCTAGGTACGGTCACGGTGAGCCTCCGAATACAAACTTGTTGGACTGATGTGAAAAGAAATCAATGGGTTTAGATCTATGAAATGTAAAACAGGATGCAGCTTAGCTATCATTATGTCAATCCTGTCAGCATACTATAAAAATCCAATATTTGCTCTTCAAAGTAACAATTCCTTCACAAGTGTATTGCCCCCAGCATTGACTAACCCCTCCAGTATGCGCGCAGGTATCCCCGCTACTTCCTTAGCCCAGTCCGCATCGACACGTCGTGAAGGGAACTCGAACTCTGCCGTTACAGCGTCCCCGTCTTGAAATATGTACCAGTCTAGCAGGTAGTTGTGGCGCTGCTTGTCTGTGACGGTCCAGTCTGACGAAGGTTGGGGGACATCAAGGAAGCATAGCACGTTGGTTGTGTTGGCACGCGGATCACGCACTAGAGTGTCTGGGAGGCAATTCGTCATGCCCTCAAACTCGATGACATCGAGTGTCTTCTTGTGAACCTCTTCAGTCAGCCATGCGTGCACCGTCGTCGCGTCGCGCGGCACAGCCGTACTGAAAAGCATCCGGCCCAGTAATGCGCCAACGACGAACTGCGCCTCTGGCCACGGTACCGTGCGGCCTGACATGCTAATAGAGAAGGCCACGCGGTCCCAGCCCGTGATCTTGCTGAGAAACAGGGCCCAGGATGCGTAAACGAGCGTGCTTGTGGTGACGCGATATCTGCGCGCCGCGTCGTCGATTGCCGACTTTCCAACGGCCAGACGACTACTTATTCGGACTAGATCAAAGCGCAGTTGTTGCTGGGTATCGGGAGGTGGATTTCGAGGACTGGGAACTCGGAGCACTGCTGTGGCGGGCAGTGGTGCCATCATGCGTTCGAATGTGTCAATGGCTCTTGCTAGATTCTTTTGCTTGTGCATCTGCCAGAATCTTGCGAAGTCTTCGAACCGTGGGCCTGGGGGCACTTCCTCACCAGCCAGCGCGCGTTCCACATCGCGCGATAGAATGGCAGATGAGAATACATCGGTCAGAACATGATGTAGGCGTGTGATGAATGCCAGCCTCTTACGATACGGGACATAGACACATGTAACATGGGAGTATGGCACCTCAATCTCCGCGCGGGACACCCTCTCGGCGTCCGACCAGGCCTTCTTTTCGGCCGCTGCACATGCATCCTCGAAGCCGTCTTCTTCCACAATGACTTCTCGCCAGTCCAAGTTGAGTCGACCAAGGTCGGATATCTCGAAGGTAGTGAGGTCAAAGCGTATTCGAAAGATGCTGTGTGCCGAAAGAGCCTTGATGCAAGCTTGGTGGAGCTCGCTGGCCGTAGGGACGGCCTTTGCACTGCCAGAAAACAGGTTGATGCTGATTAGAGCGTAGACTATAGGGTCCTTTAACGATCTTGTGAGTAGTTGTCTTTGAGTGTCTGTTGCTATTACCGCCCCTGAATCCTCCAAATCCGACACGCCGGAGCTTGCTGTGCTCACAAGGCTGTCTTGCAGTGCGTTTATAGTATCCAGCCTAAGTATCTGTGCTACAGCGATTGAGAAATTATAGTCTTTGAGACAATTGGAAAGTTTTATTGCAGTTAGAGAATTCCCGCCCAGGCTGGTGAACGATGAGTGTGCATCAAGCTTCTTAAAGGGGGTGTGTAAGCACCTAGAAAAGGCCATACGTAATGCATCGTAAGGGGTAATACAATCTGCTTCCAAAAGGATATCCTCATTCTCCTGTTCTATGCTGTTTTCCAGTTGAGCTGCAAAAGCATGTCGATCAGTCTTACCATTCACGTTGAGAGGAAAACTGTTCATAGCTAGAAGGAGATCAGGGATAACGAAGGGGTCGAATTTTGGTTTGAGAAACTCCCTTAGGTCTTCCACATCGACGGTAGATGGCTGTACACACCCAACAAGTCTATCTCGCCATTTGAATGCGACGGCTAGACGGACTGGAGGAAACGCGAGCAGTGCGGCTTGCACTTCCGTCTCAAGATTGATGAGGAAGCCCCGATTCTTCACAAGAGAGTCTGCCCGACCAGCCCATACGAGCTCCCCTGAGTTGGTCCTGCGAGCGAGGTCTCCGGTTCTGTAAAATCGCTCCCCATTCCATTCAATGAATTTTTGGGCTGTTAAATCGGGGTTATTGAGATAGCCCGCAGCCAGACCGGGACCAGAAATCATGACCTCCCCATGATCACACTCATGTAGCGTGTCATCCACAAGAACAACCCTCACTCCGGGTATAAGATCACCGAATGGAGGTTCATCATGGTCGTTGAGTTCACCAAAACTGATGACACACGTCGTCTCTGAAGGACCATATGTCGTGAAGACTCTTTTACCAAGTCTGATCCATGAACGCGCGACCTCAAGGCTCGGTGCTTCAGCGCCCAAGAAAATATACTTGACGCGGTCGTATGAGCCTCTTGTGTCAAGTGCTGCTAGCATGGAAGGGGTCAAATTGAGAAGGTCGCAGGTAGTTGCCACGTGAGGGAAATCGGATGGTGAGGCCAGAACTAAGGTACCTCCTTTTGTCAGAGTTGTCCAGATGGTTGCAGCACACCCATCAAAGGCAATTGAATATGCAAGCAGACACCGAAGCCCGGAATCCACCAAGGCGTCGAGATTATCAATTGGCTCCACGAGACAGACTGCGTAGATACCTCTATGAAGTGCCATAACTCCTTTCGGCTTGCCCGTCGTCCCTGAAGTGAAGATTATCCATGCGAGATCATCTGCACGGAGTTGGTCTCGGATAACATCCAGCTTGGTACATAATTCATCTGTATCCTCGGGCTGTGACTTGAGCCATTCCTTCTGAAAGCGTATTGTGATTGCGGGTAACCGATGTTCCGGACAATCGCTGGTAACCAAGGCCACGGATGGAGAGAGCTCTGACAATGCTGCTGTAATTCTCGACTGGCTCCACGCGGCTACATCCATAGGCGCATAACATGCGCCGACCCGTAAGATACCGATGACAGCGGGTAGCATCTCAAGCGACATCTGTGTCAAAACTGGGACACGAGTACGAGGGCGAACCCCGGCTGCGAGTAGGGCTCGACTAACCTGCAGCGAGGCGGTTCGGAGCTCCGCGTACGTAAGAGTTTCTCCTAACCATTCTGCAGCGATCCTATCAGGAGTTTTTGCAGCACACCGATCGAAAAGATCCACGACTGTGCCATTGAGGCGATGTGTTTCATTATTTCTCTTCATTTCTTGCATTTCAAGGGAGAAGTGACAAGTATGTACACATGCTGCTATTCGCTTGCCAACTTGCTGAGCTGAACATATGAGTACAGTTTAATAGATGCACAGGGGCAACGTAGCGAACACTCTGGCATTGCATCGCACTCTTAATCGTATTCTAATAATATCGGCGGTGATCATCGGAGCGTATTACTTTTGGGCTTGTACATTTACAGTCCAGATATAGCGATGTTTCTGGATAGGGCACAGCAACATGACCCTTGTGAAAGTCAGCATACATTGTCGAAGGTTACCTTGAATAGCCATACATTGGCTGACGAGAAAACCGTGAGGGCTGCCGATGGAGCTGTCAGATTGACTTGTCTTCCCCGGCTTTTTGGCCATTGCTTACATTACATCCCTGCTGCGCAACATGCCACTAATATTGGCTGACAGTGCATGGCTTGAAAAGGATGAAGAATGGCTGATACTGCACGCATTTAACATGGTTTTATTTTAGTACAGCATGTGGAATCTAATCGCCATCTCCGAAACAGCTTATATCCTTCGTCGGAACAAAACTTTGCCCGATACCACAAGGGTGCTGTGATCATAAGTAGGTTATCTCACAATTTCCAGTAGGCAAAAGCAAATAGGCACTTGCACATGGGCGCGGCGGGGCACGCGATACGAAACGGATTAGGAGAGGATCCGACTGCGGCTATCTAGCCGGGGAGAGTCATGACACCGTTCTTCGACGGAGCCGTTAATACACTCAGGCGTTCAAGAATCTTCATTAAGACGTGTTAGTGAGCTCAGCATCAAGTCTCATGATATAAATCAATGATGAAACATGTAAACACTGGGCTATATAGGGTAGAAAAGTTTGATATCAAAACTATGAGATCAACTGTGCGAAACATCGAAAGATATCCATTTCTTGAAGTACCACCCGAGTCTTTTCATGTCAAAATGTCCGCTAATGGGGAGCCTGTCTTGTCAACCACCTTGCCTACGCTTCATCTTGATCTCCTGCGGGGAGGAGACAGCGAAGAGAGCAAAAAGTTGTTTGAGGCTTGTCGCACTTACGGATTCTTCTACTTAGATTTGACAAGTAATCCAGCTATCTGCTGCCTCTGGGAAGAGATGCTAGCAGTGGCAAAAGAATATTTTGAACAACCAATAGAAATTAAGATGGAAGACGCTCGTGGAAGTGATAATACAGGGTAAGCTGACCAGATAGGCGGGAAGAAATAAAAGGGGAAAAGGCAGCCTGTGAGAAGATCACTTACTTACTTGATCAGGTACGGAGCCAAAGGACACGAGGTCGGACCCCAACCAGGCACAGTGGATGGATACGAATTCCTCAAAGTAGGCGAATCAATCTGGCCACCCACGCAAGAGGGATTGACAGTAGCTGATGTAACTTCATCTAGATCTCAAGGCGGGAGTACCTCAATGGGGACGCTGAGCTCACCACTTCGATCAAGACCAAGTCGGAGTTCTTCTTCCGATATATATCCACAGCCCATGATACGCTTATGCTACTGCTCGAGAGGTTGTCCGACGTAATGGGGCTTGAAGGACACGAGCGCTTTGGCACGTACCAAGCGGACACGAGTCCAACACACAGCAACTTAGCGCTCTTGAGGTACCCGAAGCACGAAGACACGCCGATAGAAAGCGTAGGACACAACAAGCACACGGACATCGGGACGCTGACCTTTCTGCTATGCCAGCAGTGGGGCCTACAGATCCTCTCTCCGGGGACAGAGAAATGGGCGTTCGTGGAGCCGCGCGTCGGCCACGCCGTGATCAACGTTGGAGACAGCCTCCGGTTCCTGTCCGAAGGAAAACTCGCGTCGGTGGTGCACAGGGTAATACCAGTGGGGGGAAAACAACAGGAGGACCGGTACAGCATTGCTTACTTTCTCCGGGTGAACGACAGCGTGAGACTGAGAGA
Organism: Xylaria bambusicola; assembly: GCF_022495145.1. Classification (NCBI taxonomy): domain Eukaryota; kingdom Fungi; phylum Ascomycota; class Sordariomycetes; order Xylariales; family Xylariaceae; genus Xylaria; species Xylaria bambusicola. The sequence goes on along the minus strand of NW_025953626.1, from coordinate 40,728 downwards.
TACCAACGGGAAGCTTTGGTCGGCCAAGGGGTGGCACGACGCGAAATTTGACGCCTCCCGCTCACCCAACACGATGGAGAATGGTAATCAGGTGTTGACGGGAATGATGGAGACTGACGATGTGCTGGTGCCGGTCATGTAAAATAGCATAAAAACACATGATTTTGCCAAGATGTTGTTAGCCACAGGAATATAGTCACAAGATAAGGAGGTCTTCCGTGTCACTTCAGATAAACCTAACGCCCGAGGGCGAGAGGATTGCCTTAGCAGTCCATAGTCTTATGCAGTAATAGAAGTGGGATAGTTTTATCTTCAGTGATGATTAGTTGAGGTCTATTCAAATGGTCTAGGAGTCTAAGTTGTAACCCCTAAGCCTAGCTAGGTATGTGTACTTATGAAGATTGTCTTATTAGACGATCACCGTAATAAGGTTCTGCCGCTCCGTCTCCACTACCCTGCGACGGGAATGTTTTACTACGTGTATTTAACTAGTCAAGTACCTAGGTAGGTTATTATAGCTAGGAAATAGTAAACGTTATCTATGGAAATAGTATTAACAAACTCAATGCCTTAATCACTGGAAAACTCTGTTACGTCCTCCAATACCCGAATAGAAACCTCTGTAATGCGTTTATACATCTCTAAAACATGCCTCCTACTAGCTCGCGAGTAAACCAGCACGTAGCCGATCCAGCCAATGCCGCCCGTCGGTGAGACTACAGTGCCCGGCTCTGCGTACATCTCGGCGCGCATTACGCTGGACATAATCTCAGGCGCTGCACGGTACACTTTGTCGAAAAATCTGTGTGGCACACGAATGTTGTCGCGGTGAATAGGGATCATGCAGTGCGCGCTCCAGAATTGCGCGCCGCCACCGCTGCCACCGTGGGATCGTGGGTATGCGAAAGGCTGCGATAGCGCTGCGAAGCGCTCGGCATCGTTGACCGCCCGCAGAAGCAACAGCGCGCCCAGATCCACACCATACGTAAAAATGGTCGACCACGTGCCGCCTGTCCCCGGTGTACGTGCATTTACTTCGATGAGGAACACGTCTGGCTGCTGTCCCGTAGCGACACCTCCGTCATCACACGCGACGAGGTCGAGAATGCCATCGCCCCTGGCGTCACGATAACGTACAGATGAATTCTGCATGCGCGCCTCCACATGGAACACGCCAGAGCGGAATCCTAGCTTAAGCAGGCTCTCGTGGAGAGACTTGCGGATGACATCGACTTCGGCTGCAGGAAGGCCAGTATTTGACACTAGAACTGTCTCGGCGAAGTTAGTCGCGGGTCCGAACTCGTTTGATCCGCCAGCGACACCATCACCTCGACACGGGAAATTGTCCGTCACCTCGACGAAGGCCACTTCCCCTTCCCAAAGTGCGAAGTTTGCGTCTAGCTCAGGTCCATCGACGTATGTCTCAATCAGTATCCCCTGCGCAGCGAGCCCGCTATCTTGAACCACGCGCACAGCGTGATGGAGATCGGCTTTGTTGGTGACTTTCTGTACTCCCCGGGACCCTAAACTCCGGCCAGGTTTGACGACCAGGGGAAAACGCAGAGCCTCGAGCTCTTGCGCTCGGTCAGGGTGCTCTAACTGTTCTGTGTTGTCTATATGTATCGCCTGGATATTATTGTTATGGACTAACATGCGCATTTCATGCTTACGGTGGGCTTGAATCATTGCCCACGATGGATCAGTCGGAAGGTTCATGATCTCAGCCGCTTGGGCCGTTGCCTCAACGTACTGGTCAGTGAAGGTAGCGATGCCATCAATATCTCCTCTGTTTTCAATGACATCTGCCATGAGCCGTGGAAGTTCTGCCAAGTTGTACATGTCAAGAGGGACGAACTCCTCACGGAGATAACCGTATTTGTCACTTTGTAACCAGTGGCCCTCGTTCTCGAAGACTATTATGGACATTCCAAGGGCTTGTGCAGCTTCAAAGAAAGACTGGGAGCTGTATAGACCCGATTCCTCGTCACCCAGAGCACGGCCGCCTACAATCGCTACCTTTCGAGCTATCGGCTTCGTGGGAAGAACCCAATCGAAGGATAGGCGCATTTCTATCTCTTTCTGTAGCTGCTCCAGAGTTTCATAGGCAGACATACCCGACCGTTTCCCGATCACCGCTCCAGGAGAGGAGAGGAGTAGCGGGAGGAGCAGCAACTCACTAAGGATATGAGTTGGGGACGGGAGGAGGTGTTCGTCCCAAGCGGAGAATCCCACGACTGTTTCGACGAATTCGGAGTATCTCATTCTCAAGCTGAGGACATCGCTTCGACACAAATACCCTTCCCGTGGAGCCAGTAATATCTTTATAGCCGTCTCCGATCTGTTTTCATGCGCCAAGCAACTTTGTGTCTGGCGAACAAGAGCTTCAAGCTTGGTGCCGGTCGCATCGTGAATCTGAGAAGGTTTTTGTTTCGCGCCGCTATCACCATTGCACCTAGCGTCTAAACTAAGCAAAAGATCGATGGTTTGGAAGAAGTAGCCCCCATCTCCCTTTGTTGGTGGTGCCGAGAGATGCCAGCGACAAAGCACATTCGTAGGATCTTGTTATGGTGGGCTTTAGTATATTACAATACGTTGTGAATTTAACGTAAGGAACAGACTCACCCGCGCCATCAGCGAGCGTTACAGTGAACAACTCAGAGGCATAAGTATCCCCATCCTCAAGCATTCCGGCTAATTCTCAGTGCCTGCAGAAATGCCTAATATAATGGTTATGGTAAATAGTACGAAGGGTGTTGGCGGTTTTGGTTCACTTGATATGACGTTTTCTAATCAAAATTGCCGATTCAAATTGTTTCGCTGTTAGCGACACTCTTTTGTTCTGTGCAGAACACACTTGGCGTAACAAGATTGTTTAATCTCCCAGTTCACAATTTATGGCTTCAGATTTATTTTACTCCCTAGAAAGACTATAGACCATTTCAATGAATAACTCCCTTCACTACTTGACCATGCCACACTTCTAATCGTCCGTGTTCAAGTTCCATAAGTCATGCTCAGTAGCAACAGCTGTTCATCCATGGCCATTCGTTCTATTCTCTGCGTTGCGATAAGAGCTCAAGGCTAACCGAGATCGCTTAAAGAACTTTGCCTTGACTAATGCACGTTTGGCTGACGGGTAGGGGGCTGGGCGTGGCTGACAGCGCATTGACTGGATGGGTCCTTTTCGCGTTGGCTGACTGCATCGGAAACATGAAGCAGCGTTCCGGCTTCTTGCTTGTGGTGTTCTTTGATGTCACTCTGCAGTGATTGATAAATGAGAGTTTCTTAATATAAGTTGGAGGCTGAAGGATGTGGGACTCCTATTTTAGCGGAACCCATCCACGAGCCCATTTGGACCTACATCTTCACCTGAAGCGAAGGGGTGAGAAAGGGCCAGACCCTTTTAGAGCTATCCTCCGTAGCAAAAACATCGTATTCACGTACTGGTCTTTTCCTCTTGCGCCGCTTTCCCCGAAGGTGTCAGGTACCGTCTTGTCCAACTTTGATTCTTACAATTTAACCTGTTTCATTGAAACAAGCTAATATGTCAGCCCCTTTTCACCGCCGTTTACGCGACAAGATCTGGCCGGAACCTCTACCTCCTTCTGCCACCTTCAAGAGCAAAACAGTCCTAGTGACTGGAGCGACATCTGGCCTAGGTCTCGCGGCAGGAGTTCACTTCGCATCTCTCGGCGCAAGAGTCATCTTGACCTCGCGCGACCTGTCTCGTAGCCAGTCAGTAATAAACCATGTGGAGCATCATGCCAACGCCGTCGGGGAGGGGAAAGTACATGTTATGGAGCTTGACATGGATCAGTACTCTTCGTGTGTATCATTCATACGGCGCTTAGAACACAGTGAGATATGCCGTACAGGTCTCGACGTAGCTGTGTTGAACGCCGGCATTATCAACGTCGAATTCACGAAGAGCTCGGCTGGCTGGTATGTCTCATTTGATGTGTCATTCTCTTTTTGATCGCGTGTCATGGCTTCCTAACTCCCCTTCTCAGGGAGCAGACGATCCAAGTAAACACTCTCAGCACCACTCTCTTAGGACTACTCTTACTGCGGTGGATGAAGCATACTGCGAAAGGCGCCAAATGCCCGCCACATCTGGTCTTCGTCACATCTCGTGATCACTTGGATCCTGACATAACTGAATGGCCGAGGTGGCATGAACAAGGAGGTATACTGGAGCACTTCAGTGACAAAGGGGCATGGCCATCTCACATGCTAGAGCCAAACTACGCTGTCAGCAAGCTGATGCTGACTTATGCTGTGGAGAATATATGCAGATTAGCGGCACACCTAGAGGATCAAGAGTGAGCTGTTTCTCTCTCCTTCGCGGGCATAATGAAAAAATGAGCTAACATACCCTGGGTCCCACGCCGCTAGAGGAGATGTCATTGTGAACAGTGTCTGTCCTGGACTAGTGAGCACCAACTTGGGGCGTTCGATCACAGGAACGTCTCGCTTGATGCAGGTCTTGTCTTGTTTGTATCTGGGGCTCATGGCGAAGTCGACAGATTACGGCGCAAGATTCTACGTCACGGCCGCAAACACATCACAAGAAGAGCACGTAAGAATCGTCTTGCTATTTGCTCCATTTAGGCACACATGAGTACTGATTCACATTTCAAATGTATAGGGTAAATATATACAGTCATTATTCACGGACGAGGAATATCGTAGGTATGTATGAAGGTTCCACCACGTACTACGGTCCTAAACGTTGACCTTTATAAAGGTTGGCAGCCCCTAATTTGACGAGTACTGAGGGGAGAAGAGTGAATGAGATGGTGTGGTGGGAAATAATAACTGAACTGAAGACACAACTTCCAACATTAATGGGTTGGGTCAGAAATCCATGAGGAGATAATAGACATAGCACAACGTTAGACGTCATCAATCCCTTCGGTCTTCCGCATCCTCAGAGGGGTATTAATAGAATCCTATGATGGTTAATGAAGGTTTGCTCAATATCAATCAGTCTATCAAAGTTGCGACATAGCTAAGTCTCTGTGCTGAGTTTGTTAGCTTCTGTTGAAAGCTCCTGTTCATTAGTCATATTCAACACCAGAATCAACAAACTAAGAGGAATGGTGTGCCTCTATTAATGGTACATGAGAAGTCGAGGCCAAGGAGTATGAACATGGAAGACTCTCGCGATTATATTATTATTATTATAGTACAAGTTAATTCCTGGCTGACACCATTATGGCGTTCGTTGTCGTATATAGAGCGTCACCGGTACACCATTATCACTACTTCGTAGAAGCTTGGATCAGTTCATGGAACCTTGTACCCGCCTGCGATGCCAGAGCCACCGGGTTGCCAACCTCCAAAATCTCTCCCTTATCCATGACAACTACTCTATCGAAGTCCATGATCGTATCTAGCCTATGGCTGACCGCGACCACTGTGTAGCCCTTAAACTCTGTCCTTATCGTCTCCTGCATGATTCGCTCGGTCTCATGATCTACATTCGAGCTCACCTCATCTAGTAGCAGTATTCCTCCTTCCACTCCACTGCCTGTGAGCCCGAGAAGATTCCTCGCCCGGCCACGGCGCCTTAGGAGTGCGCGTCCGAGAGACATAAGTTGTTTTTGTCCAGCGCTGAAAGTCGCGACGCTCATAGGCGCATCTGTACCGCCCCTGTCCTGCACGAATTGCAGGAGGTCTACCTTCGCCAACACAGCCTCGCACTCTGCTGGTGTGGCAACGCCGGTGGGATCGAGATTATCTTTGAATGTGGAACCATCGGGTAAAAAGACCGCCTCCTGGGGCACAGCGATTATACGCTGACGGAGCACCGGTCTGCTGATTCGATTCAATGGTGCGCCATCGATTAGCACGCTGCTCTCTGCCTCCGGGATTGGGTCGAGGAGCTTTAATAGCAGTGCGATTAGGCTTGATTTCCCGCTTCCGGTCCGGCCACATATGGCAATCCTTTCGCCGGAGTTGGCGGTGAAATTTATATTGCGAAGGGCAAGATCAACATTGTCATTGTCTTTCCTATCTGTTCTATCAGTGGCATTAGCATTAATCAGCCTTGTATGAGACTAGTGTATGTGCGCGTTTCTTACTGATAAGATGCAGATACACGCTTCATTTCTATGACCCCCTTTTGAGGCCAGTCTTCAGGGGGTTCAAGATCCTCATCACTTTTCTCTTCGGGCTTTACTGCTTCGTTGAACTTCTGCAGTCTTAAGATTGCCCCGATTGATGTCTCAAGCCTAGTGAAGTATATCACAATGCCCGAAAGACTATCTCCAAAACTCATAAGGGTGACGAGAGAGGCGCCAGTCAAACCAGAGTTAGAGGGAAGCCTGACAGCAAGCGCAGTCAGAACAGCAGCAATAACAGCCACGACGAGATCAAGAACAAGGTTGAGCCATTGTTGAATCATAACTAGGAGATATGCTGGCCGTTGGCTAGTGTTTATCAAGCGCACATTTTTCTGTACGTCATCGGGAACAAATCCTTTCACCCAAGGATGTTAGCACTATGCGGACATCATATAACGCAAACCAATGCGGTGAATCGCCACAAGTTGACCACTTCACTTACCATAGGCTCTTAGAGTTACCATACCCTTAACAGTGTCGATGAAATGCGTGCTAGTAAGTGGATTAGTATATCCATTACCGGGACAACAGAAGGCCGAACCCACTAGAGAGGACTCTTTGATTCGAGATCTAGTAACCGTAGCTGTCTTGATGTACGCAAATAGAATTTCTGCACGACATAGAGCAGTATGCCAATAAATGGATAACTGATTGCTAGATAAGGGGATGAAGTGAGCATAACAGCAGCTTGGCCGATGGCTTGGAAGATCTAATAAGTTCCAGTTAGTTCGATTTTCAATCCAATGTTTGGATTGCCTCACACGCGAGCCGCGAAGGTTGAGTAGTAATGACAGGGATGTGTTGATGAGAATATGCTTACACAAAACAGAGTATTGAGGAGCGCATTTGGAAGTTCAGTGTCAATGAGATTCAGATCTTGTGAGAATAGATTCGTAACAACACCGGTGTCCGTTACTGTAAAGAATGATAGAGGCGCTCGGATCAATGTTCGCAAGGCGTCTTGGTGGACATTTGCGCCTGCCCGTCTCACAGATATGATGAAAATAGAAATGCCGAGTAATAGAAGTGAAATCGTCGCAGAGACTTGAAGAACAGCATAGATCCCAGCATAATAGGCATAGGTATGATTTGGATGCTCTGAGTATACATCATTGGTCCAGTATGTGAGCCCTAAAAGGAGATATGTTAGTTAACAGCCCCAATCTAAGACTAACCAGATCTCAAAGCTGCCCCTCCTGATCCCCCTGTCCGAAGCTAAAGAAAAGCTTGACTCACAGACTGTGGGAAAGTTCCTAAAGAAACCCCAAAGAGTGGCAAAGAAGAAGCTGCAAAATGCAAGGAAAACACCCATGCTCTTGAAGTAGTGTTTGTATACTGCTGTATCACCAGTTTGGCGCGAGTTTCCTTCGTCCTCTTCCGTCAATGCTACGTTCACTGGCGCGTAGCGTGGCTTATCTACTGCTGTATCTTTCATGCCATGCTGTTTTGACGGGGTTGCTTTCGAGGAAGTATCGCTTTCGGAACTAGCTCTAAGCCCCAAGCGGCGGATATACCCGTCAAGAGCCATCAATTCATTGAATGTACCTTGCTCAATGATTGTTCCGTCCCCAATTGCGATGATGTGATCTGCCACCGGTAGATGCCTAATACTATGTGTGCACAACGCAACTGTGGTGCCTCGTCGCCTGAGAATTCCCTCAGGACCGAAAACCTGACGAAAAACTTGCTCCTCTGTATCCGCATCCAAGCCACTAAAGATATCATCTAGGATCAGGAGGTCCGATTGAAGATAGAGAGCCCGAGCAAGCGAGACTCGTTGCTTTTGTCCCCCCGATAATGTAATTCCGTCGGAACCGACGTTAGTCATGTCGTTTTGAGGGAGCATCGCCAGGTCAAAACTGAGAGCCGTCGCCTTGATTACTTCTGCGTATCGTTGTTCATTAAAGGGGGAGTGTCCTACGATGTTGTCTCTGATAGTCCCGTTCGAGAGAAATGCGGTTTGATCACAGAACCCCACATGCGGAAATCTAGTACGCATGGTTACGCTGCCATTACTGAAGGGAATCTCTCCCAGTAACGCCTTGCACATAGTAGACTTTCCTGACCCGACGGGTCCGACAATTACAGTAAGCGATGACTGTGATATCTGTGCATTTACACCGCGCAAGACGAACTTGTTGGCCTTCCAGCCGAACTCGCCGTCTTTGATCACCACAAGAGGTGAGCTTTTTTCTGTCATTTTGGATGACTGCTCAAGCTGTGCTGGCGCCCTTTCTGAGTGATGCTTCAGGTCAGCTTCCACACTGCGAAAGTCGTGGCGAGTTTCACACTCTAGGAAGGCTTGGATTCTGCCTAAACAAGCCAATCCGGACACGAGCTGCGGGATATTCTGGAATAGCATGGAGAGGGGGTTAGTCAGAAGCAAAAGGTACGAGAGACTTGTGAAGATCCTTGGAACATCCAGGGTGCGCTGAGCAAAGGCGAATGTGAGTGGTGGGCTGATCAAAAGTGGTACATAGCCGAACACAGCCGCAATAACGGTAATCTTGCGGTATCTAGCCCCTGCCGCCAGCTCCAATACGCGAAGTGTCTGCACATGATCGCCGACGATGGTGGAAAGACCGGATATCTTGAGGTTCTTCATGCTAGAAATAACTGTTGTTGTTAGGCCGACGCGCTTCTGGTTACCTGCCATCCAGGACCTCTGGGAATCCCCTGTGAACTTCACAAGAATGGCGAGACCGAAGAAACAGATTGTCACAGTTGCAATAGGTGCAGCGAATGCAGCACCGAGCTGATTGTACAGCAGCCAACTAGCCAACGCAGCCTGAATCAGGCTGGCCCAGGTCTCATGCAGAGATAAGAATCCCATGTTGATCCGCTCTATGTCCGTGCTCATTAAAGTCACCGCAGTATTATCATCGCCCGTGTCAAGGCGAGCTTGGGTAGCTTTGATGTAGGTCTCGGTAATAAGCATGGATCTTGTCATGGCAAGGGCCCGACGATGAAAATACCTGAGACACTACGTTAGCAGTGCTTTATTCCGCTCGAGGATGAACATTGATATCGCACCAGCACAGAGCCGCGGATACTGCTATTCCGGCGTAAATCAATATGCTAGCGCCGATGAAACCGTACCCAACATTGGGGTCTCTTTCAGGTTTAGACAGGTATTTCAGCAAGCCTTCAGTGAAGAAAGGCTGAGCAATAGTAAAGCCGAGCATTGCTAAACGGGGTGGGATTGGGAGTAGTAGGTTGATATTCAGCGTTCGTATTAGTACTTTCACCAGGCCAAAGTTGTCGCCCTTGAGTTTACCATAGTCCATGTTCGCAGAAAATCTTTCATGCAGCAGCTTGGCATCAAGCGTGCTGTCCAGTGGATAGAGATCCTTCACCTTCAAAACTTTGCTATAGCCAGATAGGAAAAGCCTGTTGAGCCAAAAGTAAACACCGAGAGAGAATATACCGCTCGTCTCCTCTGGGCTATGCTCTCTCATGTCCCAGCTGATCCATTTGGACTTTTGCTGGGATTCCAACAGGAAGATGCTTAGTTTCAGGGCTATGGTGGCAATGAAGATGCTGCTGTATGTAATCTCAGGTCTATCGCCTGAGGACAAGAACAATGTCCTAGCCTGTGCGCCATCTAAGATGAGGGTCAAAAATAAGTAGCTGCTCAGCAAGACAGATGGCCGCGGGCTTCTGCTATGATCAATGACACTAAGTGCCATCATGAACAATGCTGACACAAGCTTCAGTGCCGAGGCAGCTACAAACAAACGAGTGACGTGTAAGGTGCCGACAGTAGACAAGACAAGGAGCAAAAGCTCTAGCACAACATATGTCGCAATGGCACCCTGGAATAGGAATTAGAGACCAAAGATAACTTAGCGAGCGATGGGTACAGGCAACGTACCAACTTGATCCATTGAACTGTTGGGGCATGCACAATGACTGGTTTTCGTGTCTGATGGAGCACGCGCCATAGCGATGAGAAGATGAAAATGGCAGAGGGAAGAATGGAGAAAAACAGTTGCTCGAATTCAAGGTTGAAATCAAACGCGGCCTTGTCCTGCTCGAAGAGGCTGCCCAACCCTTGAGAAAAGTCCATGGTAGCTCGATTCGTCGCTAGATAATTGAAGGCGTCATGAACCACAAGGTAGATCTAGTAGTAGCAGCCAAAAGGCGTGCGATGAAAGCACGGTACCAGGAACAGCCTTTGTGATCAATATGGCGAGGGCGAGGGCAAGGACGACAGAAGAAACAACATGCAAACGAGGTTAGCTGATTGTTGGGACAGGGGGAAGAGTATCTACAGGATCCACAGATAAGGGTACTTAGTCGGAGCATGGGCGGAGTTAAAAGAGTTAAGCGATCCATGACAGGCATTCGGTATGGCGGTGTGAAGGGTCGTTCGTTGTTGGTAAGCAGAACTCATGCGTGTGTTGAATACTCAAATAATGAACACGGAAAAGGGGGCAATAGACATTACATATACTTCTTCTACGATTAGTGTTATGCTGGAGTTATTTCTGTACACAGTTGTAGAATCCAGGTAGTGCATTCTGAGAGTATGAAAGGCGTAATAGGAGCCTACATATCTATACACATACACAAGCACCCTAAATACCCCAAACCTACATTGCCCCAATCAGCAACGCCAGACGAGCCCCGGAGAGCACATATACCTTTTAATGCCCACTGGCTTTCAGAAGACAATTTTCTGTGATCTTCTTCAAACGCCGTATGTTGGCTGCATGCAAGGACGGTGGCATGAACTTTGTCTTATGGCATGTCACTAGCTCAACTGCAGGCGCACGGCGCGGGTACGGGGAGGAAGCAAGCTTAGTTAATGCTTAAGTGAGAGGTCGAAACTACCGTGTCGTGTGTTCCTTATATTAGTTATTTAGAGCTACGACACAAGTAGCCGCCATCGCCGAGAAATACTCACACCAGTATGCCGAGCCCCATCCTTCATGGAGCATGACCTCGCAGAGCAAACGCAGCCTAAAGCCCCCAGAAAGTACAATCGGTCCACTAGCCCACGAGCTGTAGAGAGAAGAAGGTATGGTGAAGCACTCTAGCGCCTCGGCTCGGGCAGGCCTAGTTAACGGGAAATTTCCTAGACTGCAGAATAGAATTTCTCAGCGCAACCGCCGTAGGTGCCCGGACCTAGGCTCAAGCCCATGTGGACTCACAGTGGTCTTAGCTTACACTCAGAGTCTGGATAATAGGTATGCGAATACAGAACGCGGCTAATAGGGAGACCTGTATTGTCGAGCCCATTGCGCATCAGCCCTACCAGGAGGACGAGCCGACTGTGAGTTTCGAGGAAGGAAACCCTCCACTCACAACGAGCCACGGCGGCAACTTCCAAGAGCCTAGAGTTTTGAACGTTGCGGATAACACAGTCCCCTTCTGTGCCCCATCTATTGAATCGGCTGAACCGTCTTCGGGAGCAATGATTCCTCTCATGGCAGAGGACCTAGTTCTGCAGCAACTGCCTGCTTGGTCCCCCGTTGACTCGATGATAGGAATGCCTATGCCAACACTAAGTGGGGAGGGTCATCTATCTCACTTTGAGACTGACTCTCCTGCCAACAACTGCACCTGCAATGAGACAACAGGCCCTTGTCCTGGACACATAGAAAAGATGCGAACGCAGGTACTAAGGGAGACATCAAGTTCGCTGCGGTCAAATCAACACCACAGGACCAAAAATATGCCTGGAGGCGAAATTTCAATGCACCAGGAGGCTTCTCAGCCGCCGCTTGACCGGACCGGTTTCTCTCTATCGCAGTATGTTTCTTTTCCCACTCTCCCCTATACCAATATGACATATGGAGCTAAGTTAGTCCTATTTGTCAGTGAGTTGCACCAACAACAGCCATTTCACTGCCATAACAGCACTGAAAGCAGTAGCACCAGCAGCAGTCACGCACATACAAGGCTGAGCACCCAATCGCCTTCTAGTGTGCCGCCTTTCGGCGCGTCTTCTAGCATCGTCGGCTATTCGTCACATGGTGCCTCCGTAGCTGACATGACGCGACGTTTCGTAGCCATAATTGACCTAGTGCAGTCGCTTGGGTTCAGCCACTTCGACGAGATGGCTGCAGCATACTACACCGCTGCCTTCGAGAAGGAGAGCTTACCAGCTATGGCACAGAGCGCCAGCCGTAGCCGTCGGCTCAAACCAATGCTGATGAAACTTCAGGACAACAGTGTCCAATGGCAGCGGTGGGAGTCCCGGGGACTTCGAGAAGGAATTTCGGAAGCTGCTAGTGAGTCTCACGCGTCGCAATATTCCCTCGGGCCCACGAACTTGACAGGATATCTGCTAACGATGATTTACAGATCGCACTTACGTGGCGGAAATAGAGGCTCAAGGTAGAGTAATAGAGCCTAGCCAATTTCGCAACGAGTCGGCCAACCTCATCGTCGCCATTGAGAGATTGCTACGTGATCATGGTTGGGGCAGACGAGACGGCGCGCCCCGTTCACATGACTGGGAGGGGATGACGCTGTCAGAGCAGCTGGACGCAGCTCCGGATTCGGTAAGCATACATACATGCGCAACTCGGTGGCTGTCTGATCCTTCGCTAAACGATGACCCTTGTAGATGCCTTGCCTGTGGACCCTTCTAACCGAGTTAGCCGGAGCTGAGGGACTGTATTGCGACAGAACCGCTCGCGCTGCGTTAGCTGTTCTACTTTCTGCCCCTAACTAGGCGTACAGAAAAGGAAAATGGGGAGGAAGATTAAAGAATATAATGCATTTCGACCACAACTATAGACCAATGTATAAAAGAGAAGAAACGTGAAAAACTCTAGAATACACTCGATATTCATGGGTAGAACAAAATTCTAAGCTCAATAATAAAAAACCTTCCTAAAATTCTTCTACGGAAACTCCGATAGTTTACCCTACTCTCTAGGTAGGTAAAGGTTACCAAAGAGAGCAGCGCATATAAAATGCGTGTCTATCCCATATCTAACCCAATGTAACTTTTTGTGTGTTTTTTTCGCTCCTTAAAACTACGTCTACAGCCCAGATATGGATGAAATCTTGGACATAAGCCCCTGCACAACATCCACACAATTTTCATGGCGAACCCAATGATGACATGATTCATTCAGTACTCCACGCCGGCCGCAGAAACTGTAGTACAATGCCGAATCAATATTTATAAGGACTTATACTATCATATGATTATGGGAAGGACTTCGTGACACGTCGGTTGCATTATCAGGCAGGTACTCCAACAGAGCCCAACCAACATTTCTCGCATCAGCGCAGCTTGATGTGCCTATCGAGACCTACAATTCTATGCATATAAAACGTGATGCGTGGCGTGTCTGATGTATATTGACTTGCAGGTACAAAATAGAGATTTCTGAGTTACACAGATTCGCCAATGACTTAATACGATGTAGATCTTTCCATGCGCAGTTTGGCAGTATATGCCAAAATAGCTCCTCTCAATTACTTCCATCCTGCTGCTTGCATCGAAAACACGTGGCGTGCGGCACTGGGTATTGTATTCTTTGCCTCGCCATTTTTGATCTTGAGCATCTCAATTGCCCATTCCCCAATGACAGAGATCAGACGGTTGATGTCATCTCTCGTATTATGTGCATGGAACACCAGCCTGATCAAAGCCGTGCCTTTGGGCACGACTGGATAGGAGATACAGTAGGCATTTATATTAGCCATGATAAGCTGCATGAACAACGATTGTTCGTCTCCTGTGCGCACTTTGACTGGTACGATATGGGAATGGAAAGGCCTGGCATCCCAGTCCTCCGCAAGAGGCACGGAGAGAATCCCTTCGTCCATCGCGTCTTCCCATGCCGGATCTACCAAAAGAGATTTGAAGAAATGCGAGACGATCTGCTGAATCTGGCCCTGTTCCTGTGAAGAGTAAGCATAATTGTCATTAACATGCCCCTCGTGGGGTTCAAACTCGGCGGACTTGCCTACCTTTTGTGTCTGACCAGTCATCAATAACTTGTAACCCGCCCGTATCGAAGCGACCATAGGGACAGAAGGTGCGCCACTAAACGTCATCGCACGAGAGTATTGTACTAGCGCGCTCCGTACCGTCTTGTTACATAGTATCACGCCTGGGAAACATTAAACTCTATACGTACCATGAAGCCCAGCAAAAGATCGACAGTTCTTTACCTCCAGTAGAGCCTAATGCTTTGCTACACATGTGAATGCGAATGGCAATATCCTTTTCCAGTCGAAGAAGTTGAACCTGATCAGAGTGAATTAGTTTCAAATACTACTGTCACTATCTCAGGCGTTGCGAACGACTCACTAAACCGGCACCTTTTGGGCCCAGCACACCACTGCTATGCGCCTCGTCCACGATAAACTGGGCATTCCCAGCGGGAAACAGCTCTTTCGCGATTGCTACCAACTCCTTTAGTGGACATATGTCGCCTTCCATGCTATAGACAGACTCAACAGATATGAGGATAGACTTGGTTCCCGTCACAAAAGCCGCATCTGAGTTCTTCAGAGACGTCAAGACATCCCTCAAAGAATCGGGGCTATTGTGTTTGAAAGAGATGTTATGGGCAGCCACGCTCACCTTGAGCCCGAGGATAGTGCTCGCGTGTGACAACTCGTCCCATACAATGGCATCGCCCGGCAAAGGGATGGCCTCTAGGACGCCGACATTAGCGAAGAAGCCAGAGTGACAGATCCAGGCCGTCTCGGCATTATGAAATTCGGCTATCTCGCGCTCAACCTCGAGGAGATAGTCGTAATTGCCGTATTGTGTGCGTGACCCCGAGGCACTCAGCCGGAAATCACCACACCTCGCGAGTTCCTCAAGAAATGCTTCTCGAATGCGGCCCGAACGGCTTAAGGAGAGGAAGTCGCTCGTGGTTAAATCCAGAACACTGTCGTCCCAGCGCGGCTTGGCAATAGCCAGTCCCCCTTTCTGGCGGTGGACGTCTAAGGCTTCTTCGAGCCTGCGGTAGAACGCGGGCTCTCCCTTCATGGAGGGGCCGCGTAGTATTTGCGACTGGAAGTGCTCCTTAAGCATGGACTGGTAATACATCTTGAGGAGGACTGTCGTCTTTAAAGCACGACGTCTATTAGATTGGGGCAAAGGTGGTACGACAGTCTCAGGGCAGCAATGCTCATCTGCGGGGGGCTCAATCCACTACATAGTTATGTGTGTCGACCACTCGTAGAGCGGTTCCGTTAGCTTAACTACTTCGCCCAGAGTTGTAAAGTACGTAAAGCACATAAACGCGTCTTTCTGGATTCCTTGGTGTCCTTCACTCAAAGGTGCCAGCGTTCGAGACACGTATGTCATCCATAATTGGGCTATGTCCTCCTGTTCTAGTGACGAAGAACACGAAATGCCTAGTTTCTCCTGAAATGTCACTAGCTCCACTCATGGCTGACCAGCCCATTTAGCGGTGGCTGATTCCGGCATGGGTGTTCGATCCGACCCCCTGTTGTATGGCTGACTAGACTACCGAGGTAGCTCTTGTCAGCTTCGTTTACCTAAGCTCTCACCTGGTCATGTTGTCCAGTTGGTGAAGCCAATCGCGAAACACCGCCCTTCAGCGGAGAATTCGCGATGACAGACTGGATGCTAGTTGACCAACGATGGACCGGGATACCGGGAGCTCGGCAGCCCATTGCCTTGGGTTACCATGCTCGAACGCTTGGGACATGCATAAGCTTTCGTCGAAGGTCACCGAGGGGAGATTGATTTCGACTCCATCGTGAGGTTGGCTCATACCATCCTTGGCGCATCTCATTATCCGGACTACTCTATATGGGAGCTAAATATTTTCTTCTATATCACAAGGATTTCCCCTTAGAGCCCGTCCTAGTGCTATCGATACTACTGGGTTATACTGGTTACCTTGTCGCCTTGCTGATCAAGATGGCTCAGCTCAGTTCCTCAAATGGGAATGCGAACCCCGGCCATGATACAAATGGGCTCAATGGTCAAACGACCTGTGCTTCAGGAAATACCCATGAGCATACGAACGGCACCAATAATCATGTCGACCAGCCCTCTACCGAGTCCACCGGAGATAAGTGCTTTGAGCCTATAGCCATCTGCGGCATGGCATGCCGTCTTCCAGGAGGCATAAGCTCCCCTCAAGCGTTATGGGATTTTTTAATCGAAGGGCGCGACGGGCGCATTAGAGTTCCAAAATCTCGCTTTAATATCGACAGCTTTTATTCCCCGGTTAAAAGACCTGGTATGGCTGCTACCCAATACGGATATTTCTTGGATGAGACCGTTGATCTTGGTGGCCTTGACACATCTTTCTTCTCCATGTCGCGGATGGAAGTAGAGTGGCTCGATCCCCAGCAACGCATGATGCTCGAGGTGGCTCGTGAATCATTGGATGATGCCGGTGAAGTTGGGTGGAAGGGCAAGAACATCGGTGTCTATGTTGGGTCTTACGGTCAGGATTGGTACGATATCTTACAGCGAGAACCACTAAGCCATAGTACCTATTCGGTTATCACGTCCCACGATTTCATGGTCTCGGAGCGCGTATCCCATGAGTTAGATCTACGAGGACCTAGGTAAGTACCACGCATACAAAGTTTCCGACTAGTCAACTTGATACTTACTCGAATTAAAGCATGACAATTCGCACGGCCTGCTCGTCTGCACTTATTGGTCTCAATGAGGCTTGCATGGCTATCTTCAAAGGCGACTGCGAATCTGCTATTGTCGGGGGCACTAATCTGATCTTGGCTCCAGATCTATTCACGAGGTTATCGGATCAAAACTTCTTGAGTCCAGATGGAGAATGCAGAACGTTTTCAGCTGATGCCAATGGGTACGCTCGGGGCGAAGCCGTAGTGTCAATATACGTCAAGTCTCTCAGCGCAGCACTTCGTGATGGCAATCCCATCAGATCGGTGATTTCGGGCAGCGCAACGAACTTCGACGGGAAAACAAACCCCTTAACCAGTCCAAGCGCGACCGCACAAGAAGCTCTAATAAGACGTGCATACAAGGTTGCTGGTATATCTGATTTTTCAAGGACAGCACTTTTCGAGTGTCATGGGACGGGAACGGCGACTGGAGACCCTATAGAGACCGAGGCGGTCGCGTCGGTCTTTGGCGGAAATGGTATCTACATCGGTGCAGTCAAGCCAAATTTGGGCCACTCAGAGGGAGCATCTGGTCTCACCGCAGTCATGAAGGCAACCTTGGCGCTACAGCATCGAACCATCCCCCCAAATATCAAGTACTCGCCGCCGAATCCCAAGATTCCCTTTGAGAGTGCAAAGCTTCAAATACCTACTGAGCCTACAGCATGGCCGATTGGCCGGGACGAGCGAGTCAGTATCAATTCTTTTGGCGTAGGGGGTTCCAACGCCCACGTTATTCTGGAAGCGCCGGGACGGTTTTTACCTGCAAGTCAGATGAACGGACGAGATACACCAACCGCCACCGATAAACCACAACTATTAATATTTTCTGCGAACACTGCCTACTCCATGAAAGACCTAGTACAGGAATACCAGTCTCTACTTAGCAACAGCAACGATATTAACTTATCAGATGTTGCATATACTCTCGCAAATCGAAGAGAACATCTCGCTCATCGATCGTTCGCGATTGCTTCACATGATCGGTTCGACATAGCTAGCTCTATGTCGCCTCAACAGAGTGGACAAGTAACCCCGTCTATTGTTATGGTGTTCACTGGACAAGGAGCCGCATGGCCAGGATGTGGGCGCGAGCTGATGCGCTCTAGCCGTATATTCTCTCAAACCATCCAATCGCTCGATAAACATCTGCAAACTCTGGGTGCCGATGCACCTAGTTGGACACTGGAAGAAGAATTAATGAAGCCAGCGAGGACCAGCCGAGTGCACGAGGCCGAGATCTCGCAACCTCTTTGCACCGCTATACAGCTCGCGCTTGTTGATGCCTTAGCAGCCATTGGGATCAGACCAGCAGCTGTAGTAGGCCACTCTAGTGGTGAGATGGCCGCGGCATATGCCGCTGGAGGTCTCACCGCGAGAGAAGCCATTACTGTTGCCTTCTATCGGGGCGTAAAGGCCAAGTTGTGCACTCGACACGGAGGGATGGCTGCGGTGGGATTGTGCTACGCAGAAGCACAGAAATACCTCGTTCCCGGGGTTACCATCGCCTGTGACAATTCGACCAACAGCGTAACCCTTTCAGGAGATGCTGATAAGCTTGAGCAAGTCGTAGCTGATATTAAAGCATCTCATGAGAATGTCCCAGCAACAGTACTAAAGGTTGACAAGGCGTACCATTCATATCATATGGAGGAAGTTGGCGAGTCATATTTTCGGGCCATGGTGGCTTCAGAAGTAGTTGGGGAAAAGCCATCTATTCCCTTCTTTTCTAGCGTGAGAGGGAAGAGATTCGGCACTGGTAAGGCTGACCAACTTGGACCTGTATACTGGAGGGAGAATTTGCAGCGTCCGGTCTTATTTAAATCCGCAGTCACTGGCATCATTCGTTGCGAAGATCTCAAAAACCAGGTATACCTGGAAATTGGGCCGCACTCCGCCCTTGCAGGTCCGATAAGACAGATCTTGGTGACCGAATCAAGCAAAGCTACTTATGTTGCCTCCCTAGTCCGGCGCCAGAATAGCTTAGAGAACCTCTTGCAAGCTATTGGCAAGTTGTATTTGTTGCGCGTGCCAATAGACTTCAAGTCTCTTATGCCCAGCGGTACTTGCCTAACAGATTTGCCGCGTTATCCATGGGATCATCAACGGAGACACTGGTTTGAGTCCCGTTTGGCGAAAGAATGGCGGGAACGCAAATACCCCGAACACAGTTTACTAGGCTCAAAACTTCCAGAGAGCACAGACCTAGAACCGATTTGGCGCAACTTCGTAGGCATTCGCACAACGCCCTGGCTACAGGATCACAGGATCGGTGAAAATGCCATTTTTCCTTTCGCGGGGTACTTATCGATGGCAGCTGAAGCCGCGCGACAAATTACAGGAATCGAG
The DNA here is from genome assembly GCF_022495145.1 of Xylaria bambusicola. Lineage (NCBI taxonomy): Eukaryota > Fungi > Ascomycota > Sordariomycetes > Xylariales > Xylariaceae > Xylaria > Xylaria bambusicola. The sequence continues at coordinate 21,640 of NW_025953626.1, read as the reverse complement.
GAAGGGGTCAGCCTTCGCAATGTGATAGTCAACACGGCGCTGGTAGTCCCTGAAGACTCGGCCATTGAAGTCGTGACTTCGCTACGTCACCATAAATTGACTGATTCTCTGGACAGCGAGTGGTGGGATTTCACCATCTGTTCGCACAATGGTCACGTTTGGACCAAGCACTGCTGGGGTCAAGTTCGTGGAGAATCATCAACGGCTCCTATGAAACAGCCCCACAACCAAGAAAGTCCACTACCACGGAGAGTTGATGTGTCAAAATGGTACGAAGCACAGCGACGACAAGGCCTGTCCTATGGCCCAGCCTTCGCCAGGATGGAGGAGTTACGAACATCGACCCGTTCGCCTGATCAAGCCACAGCCAAGATGAGGAATCTTAAATGGGGCGATGAGGCGCAGTACCACCTACATCCTGCTATTTTGGACACTTTCTTCCAACTACAGAGCAGTTCTAACTTCAATGGACTAAGTCATGCTTACCGGCGATTAATTCTGACGAGCGTGGAAGCTATGACCATTTATCGATGCACCGAGGATGAGCTTGAATTTACAAACATGACCACGCCTGCCAAGGGATGCGTTGCCACTGGGACTATCTCATCGGGATCAAGAATTCTCATGACGGTAACCGGTTGCCATTCTTCCTTTTTTGAGGAATCTGATATGAACGATGAGGAAAGTGTGCCGATTACGGCTCGGGGTGAATGGTTTCCTCATATAGACTTCAGCGACGCTGCAAATCTCGTTCATCATCCAGAAGATTATCACTCGACATTGCCTCTGTTATCAAAGATGGCGGGGTTAGCCATCAATATAGCTAATAAGCTGGCAAAGGGTATAGAGGTACAAGCTCCTCATCTAGACCGATACAAAAATTGGCTCATTCAGGAGGCGTCCACCGTACCTGAGTCCTCGGATGCAAGTTCCATGGATGAACTACATTTGTTAGCTAAGAGGCTCCAAAGCACATCTGTGGCGTCATCTGCAACCACCATGATTACAGTTCTTCAGAATCTTGAAGCTGTGTTAAGGGGCAATAAGACAGGATTCGAAATTCTCAGCTTAGATGGAAACTTAGACGGCTTCATCACTTACCTATGGAAGCAAGGTAGTTCTCCGTATCTGAAATGCCTGGCGCAGAGTAAAACTACTATGAGGGTTCTTGAGGTTGGTGCCGGTATCGGGGAGAAAACGGCGAACATCATCAAAGATCTAACACATACCAATGGATCTCCTCTTTATTCGCGATATGTTGTTGCGGATGCATCATCAGACCTGCTGAATGTGGCAAGAGAACGATTGAAGGAGCTACGGAATGTGGAGTTCTCCACAATGAATATAAACGAGGCCATGGAAAGCCAGGGATTTGAGGATGCCAGTTTCGACGTGATTATTGCAGCTGGCGTTGTCAACACATCGGCTAACATTCAAAAAAGCTTACAGGGTCTTCGAGGTCTGTTAAGCCCGAATGGACGGCTACTTCTCGAAGAGCCGCGAACTGGCTTGCTGTGGGCAAAGTTCGTCCTAGGAATTCTGCCTAATTGGTGGTCACATACGGACGACGGCCGGGAACTGGAACCATTCGTCGATGCAACAAGGTGGCAAGAGGAATTGCGATCCGCTGGATTTGGGGATGTGCAGCAAGTCGAGCATTGGACGAACAGTGTTTTAGTAGCAAGACCAAGCCATCCAACGGCCCCCAAGAAGAAGATAACATTGCTGTGCGCTGACGAGTCATCAGCGCCAAGTCTCATTCTCCAAGAGCTGGCATCTCATGGATACGAGGTACAACGTGCTTCTTTAGGCCAGCCACTCCCGCAGGACCAAGACGTGCTTGCACTTCTCGATGAGGAACGCCCCTTCTTTGAAAACCTGGGGGCTGAGTCATTCATGCGCTTAAAATCTCTGATGCTACAAGATCTATTAAGCTCTTCCAGCCTCCTTTGGGTCACGCGACGTTCCAGTATCGAGTGCAAAGACCCTAGATTCGCGCAAATTATCGGATTCGCTCGCTCTCTGAGGTCCGAGACGGCTGTTAATATTGCGACTTGCGAGATGGATGAGGTGATCACTCCAGGAGACGCCTCAGCCCTGGTTAGGGTTTTAGGGGCATTTCAGATGAGAGAAGAGGGTGGTGTTCTGGGGCCTGACTACGAATACACGATTTCTGGCGGTGAAACTCTCGTACATCGCATTTTCCCTTTTGCGCTCGAAAAGGAGCTCCAGTTTACCGACGAGTCAGACGAAGCTTGCGTGTCCATCGGGCAGCCAGGGCGTATCGATACTTTAACTTGGTCGTCACATAATGCCGCCGCTCCAAAGGACGGTGAAGTCGAGATTGAGGTTTATGCTAGCGGCTTGAATTTCCGAGTAAGTCGATCTCATCGGTCTCCCACCTAACACGATTAGTTGCTCACAGTCATTTCCTCATCTCATAGGACGTACTCGTTGGAATGCAGATTGTCCCGGGATCCAAGTTCGGATATGAAGCAGCTGGCGTTGTGCGGCGGGTCGGACCGAACGTGAAAAAGCTATGTGTTGGAGATCGCGCCGTCGTCATGAGCGCCAACACCTTCTCTACTGTCATTATTGAGTCAGAATTGCTTTGTGAGAAATTACCTGATAACATCAGCTTCCTCGACGGCGCCTGCACCCCTACCGTCTTCTTAACTGCAGTTTATGGTCTTATTGACTTAGGCAGGCTTACTAAAGGGCAGGTATGTATACCATAATGACGGACATTTCCCCCTTAGAATGAGTAATACGCTAACTATAAGCTATAAATCTAGTCAATCCTAATTCACAGCGCCTGCGGTGGCGTCGGACTCAGCGCCATCCAAGTAGCCAGGATGCTAGGAGTCGAGATTTATGCTACAGTCGGCAGCGATCTAAAAGCTCAGTACCTAATAGATACTTTCGGCATACCAAGAAGCCACATCTTCAATTCGAGGAACATCAGCTTTGCGGATGATCTGCTACGCGAAACAGGTGGGAAGGGTGTCGATGTAGCGCTTAACTCCCTCTCAGGTGAGATGCTCCACGCGACCTGGAAATGCGTCGCCAAATTCGGAACCCTAGTTGAAATCGGAAAGCGAGATCTCCTGGAAAATGCACGGCTTGAAATGCAGCATTTCCTAGCCAACCGGAATTATTGCTGCTTGGACATGGATCAGATGCGGATCGAGAGACCCGAAATTAACAGCCGGTATGGAATGCCTCCCGAAATTCAACCTCTGACTCTCAATTTGAATCTTTTTTTTTTCTAACCTGATGCTCCCTTCAGCCTACTTCGCTTTACAATGGAGGCATTTGCCAAGGGCGACCTGAGACCCATACGAATAGATCAGGTATTTGAGGCGCCGGCCATCCTGGACGCTTTTAGGTACATGCAGCAAGGCAAACACATTGGCAAGATCGTTGTCGAGATTCGCAAGTCAAATGGAAAGTTGCTGGTGGATAATGTCAACCGTACGAAAAAATACAGCCTCCAACTAGATGCAACGGCATCGTACTTGCTTGTTGGCGGTCTGGGAGGGCTGGGGCGCTCGATGTCCGTCTGGATGGTGCAGCGCGGTGCTAGGAACCTCACCTTCTTGTCTCGCAGCGCTGGCAACGGCCAACACGATATGGATTTCGTTCGCGAGATTGAGAGCATGGGCTGTACTATCCAGCTAGTCCGAGGCGACGTTACGAATGCCGACGATGTGGCCCGCGCCGTTAACGGTACAGTAGCTCCCCTAAAAGGCATTGTGCAGATGTCGATGGTGCTGCGCGATCGAATGTTTGACAATATGAGTTTCGATGATTGGAATGCTGTTACTCAACCTAAAGTCCAAGGCACATGGAACCTCCACAATATCACCTCGGCTAAAGGATTGGACCTTGACTTCTTCCTCTTATTCAGTTCCTTATCAGGTGTCATAGGACAAGTCGGGCAGTCTAACTACGCCAGCGCGAACACCTTCCTTGACGCTTTCGTGGAGTATCGCACGAGCCAAGGCTTACCATGCACGGCAATTGACCTTGGTGCCATGGAGGGAGTCGGTTATCTATCCGAAAATCAGGTTGGTTACTTCAGTCATTATTTACCCTCTTTTCTTGAATTGCCAAAGTTGGAAGTATTGATTACTCTACATGCCTCTCTAAAACCATGAAGCTCTGGAGATCTCTCGCCGACTCAAAAGATTACTAATCTCAAGTGTTCTAATAGGAGCTTCTCCGCAAGATGCAAGGCTCTGGGTGGCGTGCTGTGCAGGAAATAGAGCTTCTTGATGCCCTAGACCTAGCGATGAGACGTTCTACAGCGTGCGCAAGCCAAGGACAAGGACCAAAGGCGGGCGCATTCATTCTCGGGTTCGCGCCGACCGCACCTCTTAGTAGCCCAGATAGTAGCGCGAGACTGAGAAGGGATGTTCGGTTAGCTGCCTACCATAACATCCGAAACAGCAATGCCAAAACGACGACGAAGAATGACGGGCTAAGTACCCTCCTCACTTTACTCAGAAAGAACCCAGTCCAGATTGGGACCAGCGAGACCATAACCGCGCTTTCTACTGCGATTGGACAGAAGTTATTCGGGCTGCTTTTGATAGCAGATCGGGATGTCGATATCACGTCGACTACGGCTGACCTTGGCCTCGACTCGTTGGTTGCAGTCGAGTTGCGCGCCTGGTGGAAGCAGAATTTTGGCTTCGATATCAGTACAATGGAAATGCTGAGCGCTGGCACATTGGAAGCTCTGGGAAAGCGTGCAGCAGATGGAATTGCGATGTTGTATGGTTCTTGAGAGAGGGAGGTGCGCGGAAGTTTTCGGCTAATTACCTAGAGATCCAAGATGGAGTATCGGGCGAGCAATGAGGCCACGTCCTAATAACCTTGTGGCTGACTTGAAAGTGTCTTTCCAATCTACTCAGTTTCTCAAGCGAGGAGCTGTCGGCAGGGCTTGGCTACTTCGCGTACAGGCATATTCGCAGCGCTTCATTTACGCCATCCAACACTAGCTATAGCTACTTATTCGTCTCGTGACCTATCCGCCGAGAGATAGCCCACCACGCCCTCATAGTATAGACTATTATTAGTCACAGATTAGTAACGCCATGTTTTATCTAGATGTGTGATGTGAAAGAGATGTTATATTCAGTCAATCCTAATGCCTTGATCCCACAGTGTCCCAAACTACGGCGGTAGACAAGAGGAACTAAGTCAAGCTGGGTGTACTCTCTTCAAGATTGTACATGTATTCATAAGAAAAACACTCTCATGTCTAAAAGGCATGCTGATTTACCCAAAATAACTACTGCTGTCCCTGGCATCCACATCTGCTGCTCAATAATGATAAAGCGTAGAGGTTGATGTGCCAAAAGCACCAGAGCCTCCAAGTTCGAGCGTTGTCTCTCTTCTCACGCTTGAGTAGGGCCCTTCCTGCCATCCTGGCCGCTAGCAAACAGTAAAATGAGGAGCAGACCATGTCCAGCTACCAAAATTTCATTATAATCAGTGACCAAAAAGGGATCAACAATGCCAAAGCAATACCGCACAGGTAATCTCCTAGTACAAGTGGTGCCGTCTTCGGTCCTCGCTTGCTATCAACCTTCTTGGTCTTTCAGGTCTTGAATATGTATTGTGGTGAGGATTATTGCACCTACGAGCGCTTTCAAACCAACCTCGAGCCTCAGAACTTTACAACATTTTCCGGCCCGCTTGTAAGTTTTAGGGAGGTTTAGTTGGCAAGACCACAAAAAACAACGCTATCATTTTCGCTACAATCTGGAATTGTAGGCCAATCATTTCGAGTGCTCATGGCATGAGAATGATGTATTGGAGTGGTGTGAAATAGGGTGAGCGGCGCTTATGTAATAGGTTCCATTAGGTACTTATGCCACATATATTTATAATAATAAGCAATCGTTATTCAGTTAACTAGGCTCCAATTGCATTAAAACTAATTTGTGTAACAGGCGTAGGCACTTAGGCAGGGATATAGATAAGGACTATGTTACAGACTTATAGTAGGCTGCTAAATGATCTTGGCTTCATCCTTCATAGCCATTGTCTTCTGAAGTTTGAAAGTAAAACACCTCATTTGATTGCCCTCAAATGTGCCGGCTTAATCATCGTTCTCTATCAAACACACTAGGTCTTCACAACTCTTAAACCAACCTTTCATTACGACCGAACACACGTTTGAGATTAGAATCCAATAATTATGTGCAATTGCAGACACCATAACTTCAATTTGATTATGATAACTCCGACGATAGCAGTGTCCAGAGGGCGTAGCTCATGCTTTTGGTAGAATAGTTTACTCAGTTTACTGGGCTATGGCGACCACTAAGATACATCGACTGCTTCTTGCCACTGTCGTTCCGAACGCTTCTTGCTGAAACCTATGGTGTTTGTAGCTTGGTCAGGCAATGCAAGGTAATCCTCATCCTTGATCGCCTGCCGCACGTCCTCGGTACTCGAAGGGCTGGTCACTAGAATCTTATATACTGAATCCCGTTGTTGCGAGAGGTCCAGTAAAAACCGTAACACGTCCGACATTTCCTGCAGTGGTTCCTCTCCTGCACATTCATAGAAATTTATCCCGTCAATAACGCAAAAGACAGTTTCATTCGTGTTGACCTGCTCCAGGAGTCGCCCGAAGACGTAGCAGAATGCTAGGCTGTCGCCGCTACTCATTCGGTGAGCTGTTTCGTGGTCGATAAAGCTCAAGTCAAATTGTTGCTGCTGCAAGAGCTGAGAAAGGAGGCTCATAATAAGTGTCCTGCCTCCGCCATAGTCATCATAAGGATGACAGCCGCAAAAGAATGCAACTGACTTGAATCTTCCAACGCCACGCAAGTTCTGCATGATCGTCGCGCAGAAGAACGATAGAGGGGAGATGGGAAGAGGCTCGCCATTTCCGTGGATTAAAAGTTCCTTTGAATGTGGTTGGATTAGCCACTCCCGGAGCTGGTTCGATTTCATGACCTGCTCTGTGCGATCTCGGCCCCTCGAAATGACTAATTCCCTCTGTTGTGTGATGTACTCAATGTCTGTTGTCTCTATGCCTGTCATGTCAAGGAAAACGAGAAAATCTTCCTGTTTAACAATACACTCAGCTTTCGAAGGTGGCGCAGGCGTAAGGGAACGATAGTAGAGCTGCTCAAATCTCGCACGTTCGGCTGTTGTAATACTCATTAGAAATGCTAAATTATGCAAGATTCTGGATTAAATATCTTACCATCTCGCTGTTCGATTTCGTGTCGTAGAAGCTGCTTTTCCTTCGCATGCCTAGCTTCCATTGCAGCAATGTGATCTTTGAACATGGCCTTCAAGCTCTCCTTTAAATCTTTCTCAGTCTGCTCTACCAATATTTTCACGTCTTGAAACCCTAAAGTTTCATTTAGCAGAGAAAACCATCTAACCGTTATCTACCGGTACTTACCGGTCTGTACATCTTTAGCCATTGCATTAGTCATTTGTTTGTGAGCGGTGTCAGCTTCGTCCATTAGCTCTTTGCTGACACTAGTGATATCTTCCAAACATGACAGCAGTGACTCCTCGTAATTCTCCCCATTCCATAGCGCCTTAAATCCTTTGATTACTTTATGGCTTTATTAGTATCGTAGAGGTTTATGATGTTCACGAACCCGCCACTTCTCGCACTCACCCATATGTCTTGTATAGTAGCCAATAACTTCTTCTATAGCCTGGAGTATGGTCACGTAAAGAGTCATGGCGCTCTCCGTGACTTTGGGTTTGGTCGAATACAGCTCAATGTAGTCCTCAACAAGATCAAACTTCTTCTTGAGTTTTTCGACGCCATCGCTGACTTCTTGTCGTACCTTGCTGGTTTGTTTAAATGCCTGTAACGGTTCTATGGTCAGATCGGTTGGATAGGAGAAATAGATTATGGACGCACTGTAAGGATGAATGTTAAAGTACCAACAATGGGCTTGGAGTAGCCGATATCTGGCACGAGCCGTGACCCTCGTTCTATGGTGTCAGCCTGGTCCTCTATAAAACCCTTGGCTCTTTTAAATAATCCCTTCAATCCATCCTTCGCTGCATAAGCCGTTGCTACATCATCTAACACCACCAAGACATCTCCCCAACTGGATTTTCGGCGGATGCTGCACCCCTTTTCGGTTAGTCCTCGGGGCTCTTCTGGGAATCTGATTTTCAATTCCTTTAGCACCTTGGAGAAACTACAAACCCCATCTGCCATCGCGTTTGTGTGCGCCAGGATATGAAATGCCCGGATAATGACGGCGTACAATAGAAATTCCTTAGGGCTCCGTTTACCACGACGGGTGCAAGTATTGGTAGATGGAATTCCTGCCAGAAAATGTGGGGTGGTCGTTGGAAGCGTTGGAGATGCCCAAGGTAACCGATTCCTTAAAATATCCCCCATGCCCCATGAACAGTAGGGCCCCCCGACACCTAATCCCTGAGGCAGTGCGTTGTATAATACTCCTTCGCTTGTATATATACGTTCTAAATGACGGGCTGAAAGCACTAGCCACAAAACATTCGAAAACGAATTGCCTCGATTTAGGCAGCAGCAAGATGAGGGGGAGGTGTCAGCCTGCATCTAACAGTACCTATATGGGTATTCGCCACCTGACTGCAACGGCCCAACACCACATTCTAAATGGATAGTAAGAGAGGGGCATTTTCCCACTCCTCACCTAACCTGCCACATAAAGCTGCTTCTGTTGACCCGTTTCTTTTCGCTCAGAAATATTTCATCAATTTACTTCATCCAGTTGATGTTGTAGCTAAGCGCCATGGAGCAGTATCGGTTTGGCAAGATACGACATACAGTGCGACATTATAATTCCGCCCCAACAACTATTCCTGTAGGACGTCCAATTCGCACTATTTCGCAGAGCAAGTCGCCAGTAGAGCTTCGACAAGAATCCCAGGAAGATGACACTCAGCCAATCATAGAGATAGTGTATGTCGCCGATGAGCCCAACAAATCTCGCATTGAAGGGTCCTTAGACGAAGTGGACGTTCCACACAAAATCAACACAAGAGAGATACATATGATAGTACATTCGGAGATTCTATCTCAGACTATCAGAGACATAGTGAAGGCTTATCCAGAGTATTGAGCTCCACTCCTTTTCATATACTCAACGCTGAAATCCTTTGTAGCCAAAGTTTAACCGGGCCACGTCTCATTATATCGGAACCTTATACTTGTCTGATCCATCATGTGTCAGATTTCGATGACATAGTATCTTCAAATGAAGATCTTACACAGGTAGAGCATATGCAGGTGCTCGTAGAATTTCTTCAACCACGTTTCACGCGTTACAAATTTGTGAGAGATCAACCGACAGTCAGCTTCAACGACTTATGGATGATAATGAAGCCCGGAGTGATGGGATATATCGACTTGAAAGGCTATTTACATGGCTGTGTAATTGATAAGTGTAATCGCCTCCCTGCCAACCCCTCTACTAAAGATCAAGAGTCGTGGTCAATAGGCTTTTGGTATCTCCGAGTTGATTGGCTATCCAGCCGGATAGGGTGTTCCTTGAATACTGTTAGAATAGATCATTTTGAAGGGGAGCTGCCAATTGCTTCTCTGAATATCTTTCCAGCTGATTTCTCAGGGCACAGAGTTGAAATGATGCAACGTTTCATAGACCGAGGTAAAAAGGTGTATGACGTATTGTTTGGAGACACTATGTACATGGCATACTCCGGTGATTGTATGGATGATGCTAAACAAAACGTTAGTAACCATCGCCCAGATACTTGAGACAGGCATTGTTGTGCTAACTTCTGCAGTATACGGGAAAAATTGTCATAGGCGGCTGCTATGATATTGAAACCATGTACCCCAAGCACAGTTGGAACTTCAACTGGATGTCGCTGAGCGACGCGATAGCGATGGATGTCCGGATCCCTTTGAGTCGAGTCGAGCTCGTGGTCGTCCCAGAAAAGAATGGTCCAGGCATTATGACAAATGACCAGTATTTCATTCTATCCCCATGTTTGAGTGCATTCACTCTACCTGAAAGGCAGTGGAGTAGGTGATAAGCAAAGCTACAGCGCTTTCTACAGACTTACCTACAGCGTATAGTGCCGATCAATGCGGAATATATTCGCCCATTACCTGACGATGACGAGGGGATACTACCGCCTATCATGGATGAGCGCAAATTGAAATCTATCCAAGCGCTCGTAGAGTTGAATGGCTGTCAAGGCGTGTCACAGTCTTTTGCGGGTCAGAAGAAAGACGGCAGTGTCGTCATTCTTCTCGATGGTATGTACACCTAATCAGACAACCATGTAAACTTCCCTGACACTTAACACTTATAGGGCTCCCTGGTGTCGGCAAAACCTATATAGTCGGTGAGTTTGACCTGTTTGACCTGTATAAGGACGGATACTGAGCTACCAAGAATTCATCGCCCGGAAATGTCGCCGACCAATCATTCCGCTCAGGATAGATGAGCTCGAGAGAAACCCGACAGTGTGGAGTGCGTTAGGGGAAAAATGGAACGCCATTTTTCATGCGTCGTATTCTCCAGAAGGCGACATAAGCGTCTTTGAGCTGACTAATATCCTAGAAAGTTTTACGGGGACTTTGTTCCTGAGTTGCGTGAATTTCCATCACTACTACCAAGACGTCTCTCCAGTTGATCTAAAGGTTACACTTCCCCCACTTAACGACCAGGCGCGTGACCTGATATGGTTCGAGCTGGAAAGAAAGCTTCACGCGGGAAAGAAGTTCCAGCTGCATGAGAATGCTTCTACTTTTCTGCACTCTTCAGAGATGAAACGAGTAGATTGGAACGGTCATTCTATAGTTCATTGTTTTAAGATTGCTATCGCCCTAGCAATGAAAGAAAATAGGGCCCAGGAGAGCGGCGCAATCATCGTGGAAGACTCTCACTTCAAAGAAGCGATGAATATTGAATATGAGTCTAATGGAGGCCCAAGGCGATATTCATTGGCCGCCCAAGCACCACAAATTCGTTTCGGACCTAGTGTCCCTCCTCAGGTTTCTTACAATTCCCCAGACATCGAGGCAGATCCCAATGGCCAAGCTCATGCTATTAGTGCAATATCTCCGACAGTCCACATAAATGGCGAACACACCGATGCACCATACGAAACGATGCATTGGTTAGCCACTCTCAGCAGTGATTCAGACTTTTGCATCCCTGATTTGAATCGGGCTAGCTGGGACTCATTCCAAGCTGCGGGCAGAGTCTCACTCTTTCGCAAAACAGATTTTCATGCTATCGATATCCTTGAAGGCGAGCCATTGATCAAAATTCCACCCAGGGGTCCAAGGGAACGGAGACGCCAAGCCTTAGCAGAGAAGAACCTCAGTCTTGATTCTCCAACTGCCACATTCTCTGATCAGAACGGACAAAGCCCAGTCGGAGGTAAACTCGGCAACGCTATATTACCTGAAAGAATTCGCATCAACTCTCCCGCAATCATAAAAGCGTTCTCGGAAATCAGTGGTATCAATTTTACGGGACCATTCCTGCTCTTCCGACCATTCAGATCCCTATTTTATCATGAGCAAGAGTTCCGTGATACAGTAATCTCAGGGAAGAAATTTTTACAAGGTGATACTACCGCATTCCAACACTTATTTCTCCAGTTAACTAATGTGTGAATTATTTGCAGATTGGCCTGCTAGCGAGGAGCAAGTTGATAATGAAACAAATAAAAGGAGGGTCGTAGCTGGACTAGAACAAATGGAATGCCTTCTATCATTTATTAGTAATGATTTAAGGGCCAGGAAAGAGAATCTCAGTAGCAAACCACGCGAAGCTGTCCCTTTTGCTGACATCGCGACACTTTTCAGCCCAGGAGATACAGTCATTTCTAAAGACTACAAGCAGGCCTATCTAGTTGTCAATGTCAACTGTGCTCGCCATCGGGTCAAAGATCAGAAGAAGAGTAGAATAAAAGTTCCGAAGGACATAGGCAAAGTTCAATTCGAAAATAATCCCGTACGCCTTGACTGTGCTTACATCGATTTCGACGGGAGACGACTGGGTCCCACGCCCTGCGTTTTTCAATTTTCGAGATACGAAGGGTTATCGAAGGTAACATCTTTACCAGTCTTTCCATTTAAATACGCCAGGCAAGATAAACTCCGTGAAAGACTTATCGAGAGGGGGAAAGCATTCCTCAAAGTTGCTGGAATACGGCATATGCATTATAAAGGGTTGACCTTGAAAACGCGTGACGAGGTTGATAGTCAGGTTGTGATTGATTTTGCCGAGGCTATCAACCGTAATCCCGACTGGAAACCCAGCGTTCAGTCGCTAGTTAAGGAAACAATATCAAAGAGGTCCAAGGCGAATGACCCATCACAGGAGTGGAAGTGGAATGACGACTCTTCATCATCATCATCATCACCACCACCATCACCAATAATGCAACCAAGATATACTGTGGACGTTAGGGCCAATATTCAATCTACGAAGCCGAAATGGTGTGTCGATGAATGCTGCGAAACTGAGTCTACGCACTTCGACGAACATATTGAGGGTTGGATAAAAGAGGATTATTTTGCTTCACAAATAAATGTGTCATCGTCCACGCCACCTCCGATATTCATCATACCTCGAGATCTTCGCGAAATTGAAGAGCACAATAATTTAACGGACGACGAGTACTTGATTATGTCTTTTCGGGTTTTTGGATTCGTACTTCGAAGTCGGAAATGGCGTATGTACCCAAACCAGTTAATATGGCTTGAGGTTCACTGACATGGGTTTTACATAGACGAGCTTGACATGACAAACGTCTTCGAAGTTGAGTCGCTTGGAGTTGGTGAAGGGTTCGACGAGCTCGTGCTCCCTTCTGGGCACGGCGATGTGGTAAAATCAATGATAAGGCAGCACTTGCGCGAAAGGAAACTGTCAGGGATGAACAGAGATAGGACGGACGTCGTTCGAGGGAAAGGTACGGCAATCACTCCTCATCCTTGAGCCATGGGCTGATAATGCAATCCAGGAAGAGGATTGATATTGTTGTTGCACGGAGTACCCGGCGTAGGCAAAACATCAACTGCAGGTGGGTCTTATCGAAATAATGTCGCAATATTTGGTGCTCTTTTGCTAACTATGCTATGCAGAGTGTGTGGCGGACCTATTCCGAAGGCCATTATTCCAGATCACTAGCGGTAAGGGCATCTGTCCCTCTCGAGAATTGCATAATCTAATATCTTGAAAGGGGATCTAGGCACAACGGCCAAAGAGGTTGAAGACTCGCTAGAGGAGAACTTCTCCCTAGCAAGTCGATGGAACTCAATTCTACTCATTGATGAGGCTGATGTCTTTCTAGCCGAAAGAACGAAAGAGGATTTCGTAAGAAACAGTCTCGTAGCAGGTAAGTGATCACGTTCAGTCATTAGACAATCTTATCATTAATCGGTACAAGTGTTTCTTCGTATGATGGAATATTACGCTGGAGTTTTGTTCCTAACAACCAATCGAGTTGGTGTCTTCGACGAGGCCTTTACATCACGTATTCACATCAGTCTCTATTATCCTCCACTAGACGAGAAATCAACACTACAGATTTTCGAGAAAAACTGGGACAGGATCAATGCACAATATAAGAAAGCAGGGAGAACAATTAATATCAATATCTCAGAGATCACCCACTTTGCGATAGAGTACTACAATAACAACAAGGAAGGGCGCTGGAACGGTCGGCAAATCCGCAACGCATTTCAATCCGCTCTCGCACTAGCGGAACTAGATGCCTGGGGAACAGATGACTCTTTGGACGACATCAATAATAATTGCCCTGTTGTGTTGGGCAGAAAGAGCTTCGACACTGTCGCCGAATCTTATAAGGGTTTCACCAGCTACCTGAAGCAGGTCTATGGCGCCGACTTTGCCCGCCGAGCCCGCGAGAACTTGTGGCGCTTCGACGCTTTTGGCGCCCCCAGGATGCCAAATAATCTTAACACGCGACTCAAGATCTCCGAGCCGACGGTACCACCCACAGTACCACCCACAGTGCCACCCATACCTGGGCAGTGGCCTGGACAAACTTATGCCGGATACGACCCTAGACTTGCACAGGCATATTTTACAGCCCCGCCGCCGCCACAGCACTATCCAGAGCACTACGTGCATCACGGTCAGGCTCCGAGATACTCCGCAGTCCCAACCCCGAGCCAGCCCCAAGGCCGTGACCCTAGAGAAAGCTGGGACTCCCGGCCAGGGGCAGAAGGGCACCCTCGGTAAGGAGCAAGCAATTGAATAGGTAGCGTAAAACAGCGGCTTGCTGTTTTCAAGCGATTGATATTCCTTCGATGCAGAATAGACACACTCCGATTACCTTAACTACTAAGATCGTGATGTAAGCGTATTGTGTTTCTCGCAGAACAACCTAATAAGACCTCATAAGATAATTAGGGCACAATGGTTATCGGAGATGAGGTTAGGTAGTACTGAGTAAGCTTAAGTCCGTTGTTAGCCCAGTATTACAGGTCACGTGAAGGTCATGTGATGTTCCTCCACCTTCAACTTTCCCTTCCATTCACCTTCCGCCATTTCGTTGACCTCGGCATTCGACAGCTGGAACATTGTTGAGCCCTTCCCATTCGAAGTTTTCTTCATTGTATTCCCATTTCCTGAATTTATTGGATGAGAATAAGGGCGGTGGTTGACTCTCCTGCTCTGGTGACATGTGCAGGCACGCCTGCAATCCCCCAGTTTGACCAATGAGTCCGTCGTCATTGTTCACCAACGAAGAATCTCCCTTGTCAACCCCCACGATCGCAAAATGGAGGATAAGGTAGAGGAAACTATAACGAGCAGTGCTGGAGGGGAATCTGCCGTAGAAGGGAGAGATGCGGTCGCCAAAGATCTAGTAGCTCCAGCAGCAGACCTACCAGCCATGTCTGCCCCGAGTCTCGCGCCGAGCTCAACAGATTCTGCCGCGCATCGCCCTTATGTGCCACAGTTCTCTGCTGCTACTCAGTTGATTTTGTCACGCATCAACAGCAAACCTGGCAGTTTGTCAGCGGCGCTTTCATCGGCGTCATCCATAGCAAAGAGCATCGAGAAGTCTACCTTCGAGGACGCTAAGCGACGACTCGTCATGAACATGAACACTTCGCTCACGATGCCCATGCCCACACCGACGCCAAAACTTGGACAGTCTATTTCTACAGGTAATGCTTTTCAGCCTAGGACGCCGACCGCCGCCATTTCCACCATGGGAACAGCGAAGTCTATGACCACCAAGACTGTCATCTCAAAGCCTGTCTCTAAGTCGTCAGCAGCTCAAAAGACACTGCTATCGAAGCAAAAGGGGAAGGCGGCACGAGGAACGAAGCGCAAGCGTGGCAAAGATAGCCTGGACACGTCATCGAGTCTATCAGAGCTATCTGACAGCAACAGCGACACAGGCGCAAAGGCGCAAATCGCCTCCACTATGACTAAGTCAGGCCGTCAAGTGCAAAAACCAACGCAATTCAACCCAGCAGATTCAGCGAATGCCCAGAAGCGGAAACACTATGGAAAGCGTACTGCGGAACAGGCCCTCTGCAAGGTATGCACAAGGGGTCTCAGTCCGGCTATGAACCAGATCGTCTTCTGCGACGGCTGCAATTTCTGCTGGCATCAGATGTGCCACGATCCCTACATCGACGATGACTTCGTTAGTGACGAGGCTCGATCATGGTTTTGTGGCCGCTGCATGTCGAAACGGGAGAAGGCATTAGCCAAGAAGAAGACGTTAAATGAGTATAAGGGAGTTAGTTGGGCATCCAAGAGTGCAGACCAGGTGCGTTCTCTCCTTAACATCTTGCATCATCATAAAGTTTCATGCGCCCTGACTTTTCGCTAGAGACGGAAGTATCTCACCGACATCCCACATGCTCAATTGGTCAACATCATCATGTACAGCACAGAATTACACCCAGATCTTCCCATCTTCCCCGGCCAGGAGCCGGGGTCATCCGCCAAGCATGTCAAGTCGAGTGGTCCGGTGAAATTTGACAGCAGAGTCTCGACGCCGGATACAAAGGCCTCAGACGCGGGCACGAAATCGAACACGAAGAGAAAGAGCTCTACCGAGGCTCAGGGCCAGGTAGAGCGCGAATCATCAGTCGATTCGATTCCACCCGCTTGGCCGAAAGTTGGGCGCGGCGTTCTCGCCGGACTAGATGTGAACGAGGACGATCTGCGTGACAAGAATGATTTTGAGGCGTTTAGTGTTACTTCCTATGATGGCAAGGGCAGGAAGGTGATGGAAAACGGCATGTCCGTTTGAAGCTATGGAGAGGAATCGAGGATGTCAGCCTTGCACTTCCTTCACGCATCACTACTGAGAGCGCCATATACAGCTCTTTTGCCGCCCATTTTACATGGAGGTTGTCATTCATTGATTGGCGCTCAGTACTTGCGTCCCTTTCGCCTAGGAGCAATCAGCGGTTTTTTCATTGTCTTCATCTATTATTTTTCCCGTTGGGGGGTGGTGAGAGTCGGCATTGATACCTCTCGTGTAGTATACGAGTTGCTTTTGCACAATACCCAAAATTCATTCATGTACTTATCTGTACCTATTCCTCTCCGTCTATGTCTTTCATGGAGGTTCATGTCATCGTGGTGGAAGATGTTTATGAAATAGTCACGTCTCTTTCGCTTTTTTATTCATGCGACGATGAAGCAGGAACCGACTTTACAGCAGTCATTTGACTCAGATGCTAATCACTATCCTGGTTTAGCAGATAAGAGGTTGAGACTGGCGGTCCCTTTGAGCTGAAGAACTTTCCATCCGGCTAGTATGCATCTTCTCTATCACATGTCTGCCGAAACAAGATGCTGCTCAATGTGTACAATAACAATGATCAGGAGACTGGGCGGTCAAAGCGTTTCTTATCTTATCAGCTTAGCCACAATATCTTCTGTGGCGGTGCGACAGTCTCAGGGGCTCTTGACATGATCGCAATCCTACAAGTTTCCAATTCAAGCTTGTATACAAGTCCATCTGGGAAACCGTGATCAAAGAATTGCAGTGTGGTAATATAATGTTGCCTGTACTGACTTCTCAATAGCCTACCCTGTCGCTTAGCTACCTTTCCTCACTTTCCTCACGCAATGTTTAGGAGAAAGAAGCTTATTGTGTTCAACGAAATCTAATGAGTAAATAGTGTGTCAAAGCAATCGAGATTTGAATGCCCCCTAGATCTTTTTAAAAGTGAAAGGGTACAATTTAGTAGCGCGCAGCTGAGAATTGCCTTTCACTGACTGGAAGTCTAGTGGAAGAACTTCTTACGTGGTTCACTTCGTGGTGCAAGCCTGTTGATGATAAGTTGCTGCAACACGACGTCGAAACAGTTGTCGATTACACCAGCACCGCTGCACATAGGCCGGGGTTCTTTTTGACAAACGACAGAACGTGCCCAATTTCACATTGACGAAGTCCGGACCATAAGACATCGCGCTCCCGGACAAGTCGACAGCCGTAAGCGTGTCGCTGTCACCCATCACCAGAGTCATGGCAATCATGCCATGGACCGTCGTGCTGTTATTCTGTTGGTTATTGCGACGGAACTGGGCAGAATTTGGAACGCGCCGGGTTTCAACGAATGAGTACAGAAAGGCGGTTGTGGCACTTCAGTGAAGCAGTGAAACAATTCAGATAGAGGTAAGAGATTGCTGTTGCTCTGAGGTTAGTTTAATCCGAGACTACGCGCAAGAAGCATATTTACTTATACTACTTGATCGATGACTGAAGGCCGCAACAAGCCCCGAGGCTACTCTCTTGGTATGAAGCCAACAGAAGCCCAGAAGATCCTCAACGGGCCACGGCACAGAAAGTTCCCATTGTGATGCTATCTGCCTGATCGCTATCCAGACCCTAACCGCCTCCGTAGGAAAGAAGCTCGCTGCAGTTTCTTGTGAAAGTGAAGATTCTTATATCCGTGGAGGTTGTATCCTTTACAAATGCAACGGCACCACTTCGGCTGTGTTGGTGTAACCGCCAGCTCCTTTCTTCTTGACTTGATTATCGCAAAATGAAACTCGTAGCTATAATATTAACATTTCACATAGCATGCAAGATTCATGGCCGCATCTCCTTGCGGCGTCAGCGACGGCATTCTCTCCGGGCAGGCATGACACATGGTGATAATAGAATCTATCAAGGGGATTCTATTATTTTCAGCTAGAGGTGTAACGGAACACAGCTGCTCATAGACATCCCAGTGTGTTTTGGCTGGATTTCAGCAGTGATAGTCGGTTCTATATCAAATTTCCGACTACAAAGAGTAGAGAATATCTATGATATTGTTTTCAAGAAAGGTGCCTAATCCTCAAGCCGAGTCCTCCACTTATACATACACATGTATTGTTTCTTGATATTACTTCTTGACGAATGGCAGAGGAAAAGGTGAAAACTTTCCTAGTGTAACCAAGCCGTCACTATCTTCATAACAAGGACTTCCGGCAATAGCTTGAGATGAACTCAGTTCGCAATAGCATGATCTGCTGAGATCGCCAAAAATCATTTGTTTTATTAGTATTATTACGAACCAAGATCGAGCCTTCGTTGGAAACATAGTAGTTGCTTTGAATTCCTAGACTTCAAATATTTCCAAAATGTTTCATATTCACTAGGTCCGAAGAGCCTTCTAGCATTTTTTCATAAGTTCTAGGCTACGTCGGATTAGCTAAATATAAAGGCGTGAATGTCAGCGTTCAACCGGTGTAAGAATGTGTTATTTGAAGTTATGCATGTTAGGCGCATGTCACACCTACCTAGGCAGAATAGATGTTAGCTCTACGTCCAACCTATATTTAACTGTGGCGCTTCCTAACAGGTAAACGCTCTATGTTGCATCGGCTACCTTTACCTACTATCAATGTGCAAAAGACTGGGATTCTGATGTAGCAAAGCTACTCGTATTCAGCCCATTGTATACCAAACTCGGCGTACACAGCAAACATTTGTTTCTTGGCACATCTTCTCCGTCCAATTGCGCCGTTGTACAATATATACTGTTGGATACCTATTCCAAGATGAAGCATATTATTGCCGTTGGTAATTAATTGTGGCACAGCTCATCTGTCCTATCACATGCGCCTCAAATAATAATAATAATAGGAATTGAAAAATCCAGTTCACTGGCACGAGGTGTAGCGCGGTACAACCCAAATCTCCTTACAAAAAAGAACCAAGCTGCAACTTAGAAAAGTGAACTCATATTTCCCTACCGTCTTGCGAATACCAAGAATTGCACCAACTTACCCCAGACCTTCTCTCTTTAGCACCACGAACTGTCCAGGCCTTCTTCCGTAATTCAATTCTATCGATTCGACATGAAGTCTCTCTCAATCGCACTTGCGCTATCAACAGCGTACGCGCGCGCTCAAGACCTTAAGCAAACCATTGTTGGCTGCGTCGACTTAGAATGCCCAGCCAGCAGCGCGGCTCCCGCAGACGACAACTGCACGGTGTCCGACAAGTCATTCAGCTACGTCGGTCTCACTCGCATTCCCACTGAGAACAAGGACCTCGAGGGCAAGATATCTTGGACCAAAGGCTTCAACGTCATTAACACCGCCGAGGACGGAAGGACATTCGACAGTGTCTTCTACTTCGGCACAACACCTGACCTCGATCTAGGGGATACCGGTGCCTGCGCCGTGTTTCTTCACGGCATTGAGAATGAACTCTCTTTCGACAAAGTCAATGTTAATGTAGAGACTGCGCAAGGGACGTGTTCCGATGCAATGGGACCAGACTGCGTAAATGCTCTCGTGGAGCGCGCAAAGAAGCTGTTTAACAACTTCGAGGGCGACACTCCCACCAGTGAAGAGGCATGTTCCAAGCTCAAGGACGATCTACAGAAAAACATCGACGACGCCTGCGCGTCTATTACGAAGGAACCCTGGACCAACGTCTCCGTTTCCGGTAAGTCGTCACCATGTGATATCCCAATCAACAACCCTGTGCTAACTTGATGTTGCGAAAATGGCAGCACTCTCAGGGGAAGCCGCATATAAGCCACTATCGGGCGACAAGAACTCCTCGTCCACGTGCTGGCCGGTTCTCCCCAAGGAAAACCAGTTGACTCTCGCAGGCGAATATCAGACACAGGTAAGCAGCTTGAATTTTCTGCTCTTTTCCTGTATATAGACTAACACGGCTTTTCGCTCACAGGGAAGCGATAAAATCGATGAAATACAGAAAGCATTGTACAGCGTCACGCCCATTTTGACGGTCTTCTTCCCAACGGGGAAGCAGAGCATTGTTTCCGAGGTGGATGCGTCGCTGTCGTGTCTCAAGGTCGTCGGACCTTCGAGGGCGTCCGCCGACGCGATGGATGATGGCTCGGGAGACCCTGATAATGGTGTTTCTAAGACCATGCCATCTCATTCGGCTTTGTTTGGTCTGAGTGTGGGGGTTATGGCTGCAGCATTGTTGCTGTGAGACTTGGCCGATTATACCTCGCGACGACTTGTGATTAGATTTTAGAATTGCCTTCAGAGTAGCAAGGATATCCTACGCCAACCTAATTCTCGGCGACTCGTGGAAAGACTACCTATACCCTCATAATTATCACATGATTTGTAACTTATTTCTTGTCAGTAGATGTATTTAGATGTCACGATTCTTCTATGGTTCTGAGCCTACGTGATCCCATCTTTCTCGTTGCGGCATAGATTATCTAGACGTTACACGCGCGTACAGCTGAATATGCAGTTCGCCTAGAGCTATACGCATGATGCAGGCCGTTCATGATATTCGAGAGACATGTAGGCAATATCGAAAGTGTAGTTGTACAGGCTTCGCCTCATGAAACAGATCAGTGAGACCTAGACGGTCAGAACTGGCGATCCAATTGTACATAGAGTCAACGACAGTTACCCAGGCCAAGAAGGAATTGATTGGCCAAGGACTTTTGCAGCCCTAGTAGATCATAACATTGTGAATATCATGAGTTCCAAGCCTAGATCTCTATCCTTGTTTTACTAGAGGATGTGGCCTGCAACATGCAAGGGCATTCACCTCTCGCGTGACCGTCGATATGAATCGCGATGAAAATGGCGTAAACGCGCGACTGCTTTTTGACACGGTGTACCGCCGTATAAGGTGCTATTTTATTTCTTTCGCGTGTCTACGGGCGTGTCGCGGCTTAGACTCATGCAACTGTTCTTTGAAATTTCTCCTCATATATCGGGAGTTGCCGATAAGACAAATTTTCACGCATGCGAATCTATGTTGCAGTTCGGCTACCCAGGAGCGGTGGGTAGCCATTCTCGACACTTCGCAGGAGCATTTCTAGTAGCTTTTGAGATACACTCAGCAGTGAATGTTGATTCAATCTGAAATGTTACATGAATTTCACGCGACACCTGTCACACCACACATGAGTAGACATGCCTCATTCAGCCCATCATGGCAAAATCTTCAATAGGTGGGTTACTTAATTGAATTAATGATGGAGATATGGGGTAACGTGATTTCGTATAGAAATTTCTAGAATCGTACGACTCTTTCAACACGATTGACATACCGCCATAAACGAACGAGGGAAAAAAAAAAAAAAAAAAAAAAAAAAAAAAAAAAAAAAAAAAAAAAAAAAAAAAAAAAAAAAAAAAAAAAAAAAAAAAAAAAAAAAAAAAAAAAA